>NC_142177.1:29142500-29350000 GCF_026936395.1 Plectropomus leopardus
CTCGCTGACATCGCTGGCTAATAACAACAGGCTAGCCCGCTAGCTATATAAACAAACATAAAAAGATCATTTTACTGTGTATTTTGGCCCGATTATCACGCGATTGATTTGATTAAAATAAGCACATCGGCCGTTCATTTTGCTATTCACAACAAGGCTAAAATTACAAGAGAGTAAACTTAGCTCTTAGCATTTGCATCGCTTGGATATGAAACAAAGCCAACGGCTGTTAGCATGTTACCGTTGCTTGTTTGCCGCTTTTCAAACATTAAACCAGAATAAATGTTTTAAAGTCGCCACAAACAAGCAAGCTCTGATAAATAAACAAATACATTGACTTTCAAAAACAAATCTTACCCCAAAACTCAGCAAAGTTTGCTGTAATTCCCTGAGCAAAAATGTGTAACGGCTAGCTGGCTAGCTAGTGTTGTTTGAAAACTCCTGCCCGGAAGTTGAGGCTGTATTGTGTTTGTGTGGAGAGAAGGAAAGCGCCACCCGAGGCCGTACTGCCCCCCTCAGGACAGGGGAAGCACTGCACCCAATGATAATAATAATAATAATAATAATAATAATAATAATAATAATAATAATAATAATAATAATAATAATAATAATAATAATAATAATAATAATAATAATAATAATAATAATAATAATAATAACTTTTTTTTATATATAGAACTTTTCAAGCTTAAGCACAAAGTGCTTCCCAGATACAAAGGTTTAAATAATAACATAAGATGTCAAAATTAAGAATGTTACTAATGATGAAAGCACTACAGTTAACTAAATACATTTACTCAAGTACTGTTATTAAGTTCAAATTCGATGTACTTGTACTTCACATAAGTATTTTCTTTTCATGTCACTCTGTAATTTTACTCCACTACATTTCAGAGGAATATATTGTATTTTTTACTTCATTTATTTTCTACATTAATTTACTACATTTATCTGAGCACTAGCTACTTTACAGATTAATATTTTTGCATAAAAACACGAAAAGAGTTTACAAAATATGATGTTTTCTTGGAATTTAAATTAACAGTTTACACAAGTACAGATGCAATAATTACTTGATTAATCAATCACTAAATTGACGGAAATTTGATTGCCACCTTTTTTGATAGATGTTTAAGTCTTTTTCTATTTTTTGAAATAATTTTGAGATTTTTTTTTTCTTTTTGTGAAATAATTTTGAGTTTTCATTTTTGGGGGTGTTTGTTTTATTGTCTCTTTTTTTGTAATTTTTAGTGTTATGGTTGTTTTTGTTTGTTTGCTTGTTTGTTTTCAGATGTGTCCGCATTGGGTACTGTTACCTTAACACTAATACTGGTTGACCTACAAGAGGGCTCCTAAGTTTCAGACAGTGTTGTAAGTTTGCTGAGACAGAACTTGAAAGTGGTCTAAAACTATACCAGGCCAAATCAAGACCCATGCGTTTGTACAGCAACACAAGTCAAATCAAAGTGCTTTACAATTGGTGTATAAACAGTGGTGAAATGTAGCCAAGTACATTTCCTCAAGTACTGTACATAATTACAACTTTGAGGTACTTTTGATGTAAGTGATCTAATAAAAGTAATATTGTCTTTTTCTTTGGGGAAGTTAACAAGTTAAGTGTTGAGTATTTGCTTAAAACCCCTGAAAATCTTTGCTCAATTTTAAACCTATGTGAGTCTCTGCGTGCAAATGAGGTCAGAGTGAAGATGTTGTGCTTCACTGTCTGTTGATGACATTTTTATGTCTGCAAAGTGGAGCAGTTTATGGGTTTGACCATGGTCCAAAAATAATAATGAAGCAACTGTGTTACCAGCATTAGAGTGTCTGTGCAGGCAGATCACTGACTGAAACATTTCATATTATTAATACAATGCACCACTGAAGTGTTGTTTGTATGAATATACAGTTCATGAATCTCAAGTTTAAGTTGAGTTCCAGTGTTGTATAAAATGTATTTACATCTAACTAAATTTTCTACAAATACACCTGTTAAAGATGAGCACAAGTCCAAAGCCATACATTCACTTTCTAAATCCTTTTAATGTAATGTTCAAAGAAAGTTTTAAGGATGTTTATCATTTCAAATAATGTTCCTTTAAGGTTAAATTCTGACTAAGATGTGACGTTTTAACTGCAACATTCTTAGGATGTTTTGGTGATGTTTAGTGTTGACAGATAAGAGAATGTTCTTTTCTAAAAACATTCCCACAATGTTACATGAGAGCAAAGGAAGGATGTTTTCAAAGCAACATTTAGAAAATGTTATTGGGGACTGAGATTACAGACTTCTGTTTTTCTCTGATGGAAATGTAATATGATATATTAACAAACAAAAATAAGAAAAAGAAAAAGTAGTTTTTTATGTTTATAGACAATTTTGCTTTAATTAACTTTAAGAGGAACGATATGGGAACACAGAATTGCTACTGAAAACGTTACTAAAACATTCAGTGATTGCATTGTACTGTTCTCAGAACTAGCTGGAAGAATATATTTGGGGAAAATTTATTTAGCCTAATGTGTACTTTGAGTTTTTATTGTGGCCCATGTTCAATTCACTTACATCAGTGTGGCGGGGTTAATGACCTATACAGCAGCCAGACACCATCTATGTACAAGGCCATAGTCTAAGGTCTAGTTTCATTCCAAGGTCGTCAGATAGGCTATGCTTTGGTTTTGGTAGTTGTACCAAACCAACAGCCTTCTCAACAATCAGCTATCTTTCTCCAGAGTTACACAGTAGGCCTACCCTTAGCACTACTGTCTTTGGGGACTGACTCACTTTTGGAGCCAGCCTCAAGTGGCCATTAGGGAATTGCAGTTTTAGGCACTTCCGCTCTGGCTTCATCTTTCAGCCCTGGAGACTGCCGCTTAATTAGTTTGCAACACAAATAACTCAGCAACTTTTAAGTTTGTTAGAGAGGTGGTTAAGATGCACTTTGGCATTTTTAGTCCTGGTATCTGTTGTATTTTATCATATGTCCATACCCTGCAACTAGATGTCATCAGGGCAGCATACCTTTGATGGGCCCTGTGAGCTGTAACAGCGTCCAGGTGGAAGACTCCCATGGGAGTGATGCTGTGAGAGAGTGAAGCAGGGCGTTGCCTCAAGATTAGTTAGAAATCAGAGCTTTAATTCACTGCAAGTGTACACCAGGCCTATTAGTTAAAAAATGCACTATTCCACCTTCATTCTGCAAAACAGTTTCTGTAAGAATTTAAAGACCTACACATTACACGGGGCGCTTGCGTGTGCCTTGCCAGTGCACATTATTCACAATGACACCTTTTGCCTGTTTTGCAAAGCCTCTAAAATACCCTGCATGCGCTGCACACTGATACCGACTGCGCTGCGAGGAGCTTTCAAGCAAGCAGATGCACTAAAAGCTGTTTGCATATAACAGACGGCGGTTGGACTATCGTAAGGTGAATCGCAGATCACGTTGTTAAGAGAACAGTGAGTGATTTTATGCTGCACTACGTCCACAGACGTCTGGTTTTCTTGACGTCAGGAGAAGTCTGAGCGGACCCAGCGCTGCGCACAAGCACAGAAACCACATCGCTCCCAGAGGGAAGGAGAACACACCACAGCCAAAGATCGCCATTTAGGTATGTTTTGTCATATATTCACCGAAGTGCACCATCAATCGCGTAGCTTCTCTTTGGGGGGAATGACACCCTTAAAGCTCTTTTTGTGCCCTCCGTGTCGCATGTCTGCAGCCTCCCGATTTAACCTAAAGATGCTGCCTTTGCTTTGACTGCCATACCCTTGAGCGCTGCAGTACGGTTCGCGCACCCACACCGCCTTTTCTCTCTGTAGCCTACTTGCATGATCACCACCTCGAAAATTGGACTAATTTTCACAGATGTATTGCACCGGTTTTAATTCCCATTCAACCTCCTGCTTGCCATTCACGCCCTGCAGCTTTAATTCAGAGAGAGTATCTTATCAAATGTTTCTCAGTGGAATAACTTTCCTTTTCACCCGAGCTCATGGCTTGGATTTGTAGATTTTCTTCTTCGGAGCAACCCCAATTGTTTAAAGCATCAGATGTTAAATATAGCACAAGTCCCCCCAGCTGGTATCTGTCTCGACTGACCATGCGTTTGTTTTTGCGACGGTGCATGGTCCCTTTCTTGCGACTGTCTCTGCTGCACTGTTGTTTGCCCTACTTTCTGTTATTTGTAGCTATTTATTGTTGCCGGTTGTCAGCAAAGTAGGCTGTTGATGGTGTGGGTTGTAGCTTTTTTAGGGAGCAGTAGTCATATCTTCTTATCAATGTGCATTTTTATTATTTATTTTTTGGTACCAATCTGTTTTTTATTAATGCTTTTGGTCATAATAATTTCTTGCTAACATTTTGCCTCAGCCTCATAAAAGTTTTCTCTCTGATTTATTCTGTTTTTGTGACTGTGGTGTAGCTTCAATGCTTTCTCTGACTTTGACTCAACATTTCAGCTTATTATCAGTCATCATTCATATAAGAGGAAACTAGAGGACTGTACCTTATTTGCCATTATTTTTGGGTTTGGCTTTGTTTTTATATTTTGTTTGTTTCTTTGTTTGTTTTTAATATCATGGCCATGCCCAGAGTTACAAATATTTCTCCTTCAGCCTCTCAGTGACCAGGGAAAATGCATCATCCGCCCTCCACCATAATTATGCTTCACAGTTTCTGACTCTGTGTAGTGGTAGATAAAGACAGGGGAACAAGTCCTTTTTTTGGTTTCTTTTAAAAATATTTAGTGAGCTGTCCTCTCTGATATCTATTGGTAGTACATATAAGAAACGGTCCCTAACTTGTCTTCTTTTCATCGAGTCCAATCAAAGTTGCTGCAATAACCAGAGCACCTCATCAAGAAAATCAGTGGTTTGTTTAATGACTGAAGTTTTATGCAACAATCAGTCAGCCAAACTGTAGTGGACACATTAAAGCGGTACTAAGGTAGACTGTATCTTACAGGTTAAATACTTCTAAGTACATTATACAGTGTAAGAGTGCCCATTGATTGTGGTGTCACATTTCATGTCTCATCTATTATTTCCCCACTGTGCTGGAGTGATGTTTGTAATAGTGACCGCATCAGAAAGTGGCAATAAAAACATGATACAAAACCATGTTGCCTTTGATGGAATTTTTTTGTCTATAGCACTTATTTTCATTAAAACTCTCTCGTTCAGCCCGTTTAAATTTTTGGTTTGATTTGGCGCAATCCTCCTGATCAGATCTATATGTTTACACGAATCAAAGCTTAAATGTTTAGTGTGTAGGATTAAGGGCGGAAATGGATTATAATATAATTAGTGTGTTTTCTTTGGTGTATAATCACCTGAAAAAAAGAATCATATTTACATTACCTTAGAATGAGCCTTTTATGTCTACATAGGGAGCAGGTCCTTGTCGACGGAGATCATCATGGTGCACCACCACGTTTCAGTAGCCCAAAACAAACAAGCTAAACACTGGCTCCAGATAGGGCCTTTAGTGTTTTCGCATCGACAACCGTAGTTCACAACTCCTTTGTAACGGGAGCGTCGTAAAACAATGTTTTTATTTTCACTTAAGTTTTATTGCCGTTTTAAGCACTAGGTCTCTTTGTTTTTTGAGAGAAAAAGACTCATGTGGATAATTTGGCTCCTGATAAAAACCTCTTGAAAAATGAACATTGAAGGAATTCTAACCATATGATGTTTCAGCTGTTTTCGATTTTAAATCCTTACCACTAGATGCCACCAAATCCCCCTAAATCTTACACACTGAACCTTCAGTTGTCCTTGCTCCGAGTGTATTGACTGTTTTTTAAAATTCTGTTCTTTTTGCCCTGTAGCTGTAGTGTGGCGAATCCGATCAGCATTGTAGGATGCCTCTTGGAGAGGATGGAAATGGATGGAAAAAGAAGACATCAGACATCAAAGAACATTATGACTTCAAAGAAGTGCTGGGGACGTAAGTTTTGCATGTAGTTTAGTGCTGTTGTCATAGCAAACCTGGATGTACAATGGGGGCAAGGTGGGCAACTATACCACTTGCCCATGACCCTCAAGGGCAATGCTTTCCATTGTGTAGAGGTGGCAGTACCTGTAGTGCCATTTATTAATCCAGATTGTTTCGGTGTGAGTTGCTGAGTGTTGCAGGCCAAGGAGATGTCTGCCTTCTCCCCAATATAATGGCACTAGTTGACACAAACTACACATGCCATCTGTATCACTGCACAGAAGGAAGCATGCATCTACTAACTAACTCACTTAGCATCTCAGAGCTAGCTAATGTTAAGGCTCAACCACGGAGGATGCCATAAATGTTTACATAACTCGCTGCCACATGGGTGTAGTTTGATAGAAAGAAAATATTTCCTACATATAACTGCTCACAACAAGGTCTGTGGATTATCTTGAGTATCCAGGTCATGATTTCTGGATAGAGACATGGCTGCAAAAGCAATTTTTGGTCATTTGAGCCTCACAAGCTGAGTGCCATTATGTTCTATTACAATAGAGAGAAGACAGACATCTCTACAGGCTATATCTCCAACACAGGACAACTCACACTAAAACAGCCTGGACTGATAAAGAGTGCTAGAGTTAAGAGAAAAAAATATGTGTTTTAGATTTTTTGATGAACTGTCCCTTTAAATGTGGATTAGTCTGGAGGGCCTTTCATAATTGGTCTGCTTAGCCAAATCTTGTCTTTATTATCAGAGATCTTGTTGTTCTTACATAAATCAGATTGTGTTCAAATCAAATCACCACAAAAGCAATAGACAAACATCAAGCCTGCGGCCAGGTTGAGTTCCAGCACACAGCCCTGGTTGGTTTCCAGAATTCGAGGCAAAAATTTGAGGCATGTGCATTCGGCTGTGTGCATTGTAATTGACAGGTGCTTGCAGGTATCAGGGTACTTATACAATTCACAGAAAGTTGCAGAAACCGAGGGGTCAAAGGGAGCCGCCACTCATTTTTTTCCCCCATCTGTCCATGCTGTCAGGGCTGCAGTATGTGACTTTGGATTCTGGAGCGTCTCAAGAAACTTGACTGACATTTTGGACGTGCCTGTCACTTCTGCCCATTTTGACTCAGACTTGTCTTGTTCTTGGCCGCTGTTGGATGCTGACTCAGCTATTTCCCACTCGCCTGGAAGTTTTTAAACATGCAGTTTTTTTCCCTGGCTAATTTGGCTTTCTTCTGAGCTGTGCAAAAACATTGATGGATTGAAGTTAAGTTTTATGTATTGACTGGTCAAAGGCAACGCAAAGTAAATAGTATAGTATATATAGTATATAGTAACTAAAGCAATAAGAACTTAACTGAAACCAGTTTTGAAAGCAGTTTCCAAGTTGGTCTTTAATACAGCCATGTATACAGCTGATCATGAGAGGAAAATGGCATTGCTAGAGATGCTATTGTGTATGTGTTTAACATGCGTGTGTTTAAATGCACGTGCAAATATGCATGCGCAGGCATGTATGCATAGTTGCATAGACAATGACTGTGCTTGTTACAGAACATCATCATCAGTTTTATGTAAATCTAAACAATTTGACTTAGAAATCTATTGGCAGAATCACACTGGGGACTTAATTTAAGCCATTCAACATACATGATTTGTATTATAGCACATATTATACTTCACTGATTTAAGGCAGTTCTGCTAGGCAAGTGTAGATGCAGTGTAGTAATGCGCTTAATGCTGAGTGCACATGATATATAGGCAGTCTAGCCTTTATGTCTGACTTTGGTTTTCTTGTTCTGAGGAGCGTGGGAAGAGTCCTGAATGGATGCAAGGCTGTTGTCAGTGACACAAATGTTTTTCTCATTCTACGAAAGGCCATGTTTCATCCTGCCATTTTTCCAGACACTAAATTCTAACTAAATTTAGTGGTTCTTTCTTATTACTAAGGCAGCTAAGGCTCAGGAGGTAAAGCAGGTCGTCCTTTAGAATGTCGAAGTGTCCTTGAGCAAGACACTGAACCCCCAACTTGCATGGCAGCTACACCACCACTGGTGTGTTTAGGTGTGTAATGATGATGATAATACTTTCATAGTTAGAAGTCTGAAATGTGTCTTGCCTCAGCAGCTCCATTTGCAACAAAAGGACAAATATTTAAGATAGGAAACCAAGATGCATACATTTAACAACATTCAAGGCCCGTCAACATGCAGTTGATCTGTTATTAAGCTCCACATTTAGTTTTATGACTGACTGGTGCACATACAAGTGCTTCAGTCTAACCGTATTAAAACATGGGATCTTGTATCTTCCAGCTGTTCATGATTTGGGTCAAAGCTGGTGTTGTTGGCCAGCTTTAACATGTTGTTACAGTTGGCTGATTCATATAGTTTATCCTTGAATTGATCTACAATTTTGAAACAGATTTTCATGTTGAGGAGCAGTTTTGAATTAACAATGGTGGACAAACACTTGTACCATAATCACAGAAGTGAAAAACAAAAGAATTTTTACTACTTGCTCCAAAAGACCTGCAGCAGCAGAGAAAATAAATTCTTTGTTCTGTCATTTGGGAGACAGATACAATGTGGTCTCTCCAACATAGGTGGGTGAACCAGAGACATTCACAAGAATGAGAGGCAAATTGCAAAGCACCTGGTCTGGTAAGGTAGAAAGGCGCTATGTGAATGAAGTCAATTTACTATTTATTGCTCACGTGATTAGTATACATGAAACATTACAAAATCCAGTGAAACTTGTAGACAAACCAATATTCAACCCGTCTATATCTGATGGTATTAGAGTCAGCTGCACCTTCCTCTGCTCATGTGATGATTGACAGGAGGGATGTAAGAGACATTAGTGTGAACAAAGCAATACAAGTTATGTATTTCTATTACAACTTTGTTTGAATACTGTTGTTGTTATTATCACTATAATTATCATTGTTACCATTATTAGTATTTTTATTAGTTTCAGGTCATATGCCCTGCGGTATCTAATGTTCACTCATTCTGTGTGGGTGCAGTGGGAGTGGGTAGATGTGTCGTAGATGAGTGGGTGGGTTAACGAGAGCCATTTACTGTACATGTGTGCTTGTAATTGTTGTTTTGTGTTGTACTCTGTGTTTTGTGTTGGACCCCCTGTAAAACGAGATGGTTCATGTCAAAGCGGTTATCCAATAATACACTTATGTTTGTCTGAAAAACTTTAACTCTACGACGTATGCAATGTGGTGGGGTGGCAACCTACTGTATATTTCATATTGCTCATAGTCTTAAATTCAAAGATCACATTTACATTTAAATTTAAAGGCTCTGATACACCAAGCCGACGGTTGGCTGTCAGTTGGCCGACGGTCAATGTTGGGCCTTCGATGAGCGTGTATTGCCCGAGTTGCTGCAGTGTTACCCGCAACATTAGCACTACTCAGTGTTTTTTCTGCCAATTTAGCATGTGGAATTGGCATTGGAGATGGCAGAGCTTTTTTGTGAGTAAAAACACTCTGATTGGCGGTTCAGCTCAGTGCATGAAAAGAGAAACTGAAATAAGAGGAGTTAATAAAAAGGGTTAGAGTGAAGAGGGGGTTAGATTGATACAGACTTACTATATAAGGAAGGACTGTTTTTCTTTAGCCATTGTGTTCTTTTGCAAAAACGTTTCCTGGTGGTTTGTGTTATCTGGCGCACGGAACAAAAACCTTACTCTCTTCACATTGGGTTGTGTTGTTAACGTGCTAACTTGCATCATGATGGTCTTGCGGGGTTCCCTTTTTGATTGTCGATTACAGACGACCTATGTCTACTGGTATGGAGAGTTTTTTTGGCTCACGCTGGTGCAAAACGTACATGTTGGTTGGCCGTGGGTTGTAGTCTTTGCTGTGTTTATGTGCTACTTTTTTGGCCGAGATGCAGACACTATGAAGAGTTGAAACAGTTGTCTTTCATCACCACTAGCTCTCTGATGTGGGTTTTGTGTGTCAGGGCCTTGACATACCTTCATTTGGTAATAAACTGCAAATTAATCTTGAACCAGCAGGAAAAATGTCGCCTTGTGATAAAGAGGGCTGGACTCACACAGACCTGTGACTGCGCTCTCCAGGGTGACAGGATTGAGCCCAGATGGTCAGGGGGCACCTCTCCAACCCCCCAAAACCAAGTACAAGTGACCTCACACACGTCCACCTGGGATGACACAAGCATGCCATATGGAGTGTGGTTGTTTTCTATCTTCTTGGAATCACACCTGCTTCCCCAGAGAGGCTGCACAGAATCAGATTTTAATGACTGCGCAACTCTGGTTCACATCCAAAAAAGTGAAATAGCAGTGCGTAAAAGATGAAGCTGTCTGGTTATGTCGAGTGCTGTAGGAGGACATCAAATAAGACTCCATCAGTCTCTGTCTCCAAGCTGTGCATGCAGTATTCAGTGCACTTTGACTAGCAGACTGTTTATTTGAGGATTCATGAGTGCTGCTAAACGCTGATAACTTCTGTTATGATTCCACTAAGACTCACAGGAACTTAAAACAGTGATTGTAATTTGAAAAAAATATTAAAGCTTATGTAACAAGGACTGAAAGAGTGAATTGCTAGGATAGCATGTCCCCATCTTTCTTTTTTTTTTTTTTTTTTAAATGGGGGAAAAATGCTATAGTAATATTCTTTCACTGTAGCTGGACCTGGCAGAGGGCAGAATTAATGTGTTGACGGAAAGCTCCTTATGCTGGCAGAGAAGATTACAGAGGAGCTTTATCCAGGAATTCAGTGTGTGAAGTTAATTGATTTATGTTGAAATATCATATTCAGATCCGGCTAATCCTCACAGTTCTACCTCTGTTTGGAGTCCACTTCAGGACAAGCTGTCCTCGAGGAAGGGTTACCAGATTGAAGCAATCCCCCACTCTGCAGTTATCATGTCTGTCACCAGGGCTGGGTCAGACTACTTTGAAGTGTACTCAGTTACTGAATACAAATTACATGGCGTATTTTATAATTAGTGATGTGATCCAAAAATAAAATATGGAATATTATATGAATACTTCTGGATTAATTCAAAATGAAACATTGAAAATACTGCACCTCCTTTTTAAAAAAAGATATTATTGTTTTCTCTCTAAACACCTTAAAACACTATCTAGATGGCTGACGAGGCCAACTGAGAATAAAACTTAGCTGTAAGTGTGTTTTCGAATGTGAAGTTCTGTCTTTGCAGATGACTGCAACTTTATTTTTGGCTTGCACAAATTGCATTGGACAAGGTGCACACACACGGCACATTTTTAAGGTGAGGGCAATATTGCTAGTCTGTTTTGTAGCAACTGCAGCTGCTTAAACCTTCCATCTTGACTCAACACCGCTCTTTTTTTCTCCCGTCAAGTCCGCCCTTAAGTGGATCTCATGTCAAAAAAACCCTGCATGTAACACACAGTTTTTATGAGTTAAAGGAATACTTCAAACCCCAAAATGGCCATGCAAATCTTATTTATCTAGTTGCATGTTAAGTACTTCCCAAAGTCAGCTGGGAACACATAAGTACAGTCTCATGCACCGCTGAGTAGCATGCCTTGCTACACGAGTGCATTTGAACCCTGCTCAAGCACATACACATACACAAGCGCAGGCATGCTGCTTATAGATGGAAGTGTTTTATATAGCAATGTTTAATGAAAATGCATGTGTTTGTGAAGTACTGATACTACAACAGGATGAGTGATACTTGACTTATCCTGCACGAGCCAAATGAGTGTTTGTAAATGGATGTTATGATATAGTTTTGCTGTTGTTAAATGTAGCCCCCAATGACTTTAATTAATTAGTTATAGGATTTTTTTTCTTATTCTCTGTTCACTGTGGAGAAATGCAAGAAAACGTTCTTTTTCATGAATTCAAGGAAACACGCGATAGACAATTGACAAACAAATGTTCATTTTTTGGATGAAGTTTAAGGGCACTGGTTATCATGAAAAAATGCCATATTTTAAAGACATATTTAGAAATAATCAAGGTGTCCTAGACAATTTAATTAATCTAATTCTAGATTTTTCAGATGAAACACAGGTTGATTGCAGTTACTTCATTTTTTGTGATCTTATTACGTTCTTTATTTTTTGCTATACTCTTAACATTTTTTTTCTCAAACAATGTCATTAACCTAGGATGAATTGACTGACACAGGCGAGGTATACAGCTGTGATATTAACTTAACATAACCATACTTGTTCTTTTTAGAGTTGTGATTCTGTGTTAGTTATCAAAGTTAATGTGGAGCAGTACCTCTGTTGCTTTTTTTGTCAAATGGGGGCAATTAATATATTCTAACTTAAAGCAAAAAAAGCAGCTCAACCACCACTGTAGATGTTATGGGTTATCGTTGTAATCAGTGTAATAAAGTGTGATAAAGACTGTTAGCTTCTGTAAGAACCCTATCTTTTATGTATGTTGACATCACCGTTGTCTTTTTCTTTTATAGTTTCATTAAATGCCCAATTTATTTTCGTAGAGATGTTTTTGTCCATGGTTTCGTGTTTGTTTATGAAATAGGATGTCAGGATAAAACTTAAGTATAAACATTAGTTCATTTTATGAGTCCTGAGATATCCCTGCAAGCTGGCAGCTAGCCTGACAGAAATGAAGAGCACAGGGCCAATTAACAAAATCATCTCGGACCACAACACAGCAGTAAAAACAGTTTTAAATATCCACAGCAGAGTACTTCTGATGTGCATTGCTGATGCTCTGTGCTCCTTTTAGAGCTTTCCATCATAAGAACTCCTCACAGAACAAAAAAGATGTGTTGTAGAATAAAACACTGAGAATATGGTCGACCTTTGTGAGGCTGTCTGCCAAACAGGGATGTCAAATCAGCTGCAAGAGATGCAAAATTTGGCTTTGATTCTCAGCAGCTACCAGCAACCCTTTTCAAACAGGCTATTTTATTGAATATTAAAATACATGTTGTTTAACTGAGGTTTAACATCATATTTGGCATATGATAGATGCCAAGTGGCATATGAATGTTGTACCCATAAACAAAGCGTAACAATGGTGCCTTAAAAGAGAAACAAAGACAGAGAAAGTAAGATCTGTGGGAGGCCAGTTTAAAGAACAACTCGTGCAGTCCAGGTGGATAATGTGTAGGAGCATAAACACTGTGACTGTGCAGCACTAAACACTGTTGGAAAGCACTCATGCTGGATGTTTATAGAGAAGAGCAGAGGAGTTAAGAGGTTTGACCTACACATGACTTTAGTGGAGTAGATGGAAAACAGAGAGTTGTACAATTGCTAGTGAATGGACCAGTCCCCAGCTTTGTTGATATGAATAAGCAAAGGTTTTCATAATGACGCAGACCAAAGAATGAATCTGGAGATTGTATGGAGTGGAATTATACTGTATGTCCACACATATCGAGTCTTCTCTTTCTGTCTTTCTGTCTTGAATACACCGACACACACACACACACACACACACACACACACACACACACACACACACACACACAATATGGATTAGGCTAAAAAGAGAAAGCTCTTTTGGGAACTTGGAGGCATGTTGGGCTTGAAGGGTACGCTTGCATCAGGTGAGATCAATAGACTGATGGATGCACGAAGCTGTCTTCAACAAGTCCAAGGAGCCTGACTTTGGCTTACTGATAGTGTATCTATAGACCAAAAAAAGAACAGGATTAATAATTTTAGCCATTGCAGCAAGCATCCATCATTTCGAGTGCAAGGGGATTTAATTACATCACACTTTTGATTGTGTTTGGGCAACCAGTCCATGAGCTGGTTGCATCTTGCCTGATATTGGACATAACCGTCAACTAGTTCCATCTTCAGTCAGACATTGCCTTCATTCTTACCAGTTTTTTTAACCAAAAATACAAAGTACAAATAAAACATGAGTCAAAAACTGAACTGAACCAACCCGGATAACAAAGAAGAACTCTGGAGAAGACAGCAGCATTGATGATAGAAACAACGGGGAGGATAACAGACAAACTGATAAGGAACAAAGCGAGACACACAGGTATATGTACACACTGAACTAATCGAGAGAACAAGACACAGCTGCGGTAGGTGGACACAGAAAAGGAGGGAAACACAGGGTTCAGTTGAGTATCAAAGGTGTGGCAGGGAACACAAGAGTGGAGCAAACAAGATTAAAACAGAACAAGTGTGCAGGAAAGACTGGTAACCTGGAAGGACAAACGAGACTGACAAAGAATAAATTAATCAGGGAAACACTAAGGTGGGAAAACACACAAATATAGTAAAACCAACAGTAACAAGAAAATATGACAAAACCCCCCCAAAAAAGTCTATGATATAAATCAAAACCTAAGATCGTGACAAAAGTAAAACATTCTTCTTATTTTTCTTGTTCTTCTTCTTAACAGAGGCTTGACAGTACGGTTAATAACAAGCTCACAACAGTTACTGTGTTAAAAGCACAACACTCACCAGCAACAGCGAGTGTCAATCAGCTCATCTGCTCCCCCAGTTTGGCTGTTTTGTCTTTGTTGTGACAGCAGCCTTGCTAAAAGAGTGGCAGTGATGTCACCATTTTCTGAAAAGTTCAGAGATATTTTAACATGCAGAGCTCGGAGTGGCTGCAATATAAAGGTGGGCCACTTTGAAAAAAGATGCTGGGTGCTTTTTCTTAAAGCGGCCATATGTGGCTGCAGACGCCCTCTCCTCATTGGGAAAAACTGAAAAAAAAAAAAACTTTGTTGAGAAAAAAACACAATGTGGGCACAGGCCCTATGTCAAATTGGCTCCCTGGAGGCCTACTTGTGATGCTACATCAAACTCCTGTTACTCCTGTTATGTTCCTTTACTTTCTATTTGGTTTTGCTAGCATTTGAGTAACACTTAAGTCCACTTGCTTAGAGGGTTTTTTTTATATTTTAATGGTGCAACTTAATTTAAGAAATGGAAGAGAGCAACAAGAGCCCACTTACCAGAATGAAAGCACTGACAGACGCTGACAGCGATATGTGAATGTGTGAATCAATATTTTCCCATATAGACAGCTGGGATTTCTGTGTGTGTGTGTGTGTGTGTGTGTGTGTGTGTGTGTGTGTGTGTGTGTGTGTGTGTGTGTGTGTGTGTGTGTGTGTGTGTGTGTGTGTGCGTGTGTGTCAGACAGAGACTCGTGTTGTGCTGATGGCTTTGGGGCAGCCACTCTCATTACAGATGCATGATTACCAGGCATAGGGCTTTTATGTCATGCTTTATCCATCTATCTATCTATCTATCTATCTATCTATCTATCTATCTATCTATCTATCTATCTTGTGGAGGTTTAATCTATCTTAAAAGTGTCTAAAAATATGTGGTGACTGTCGTGTTTGCATACAGAAAAACAGCCGAGTGTCAGCTATGAGTCTTGAGGCCAGTGACTCACATGAAACTTATTTATTTGAATTTCTTAACAGCAACTTAATGTGCGTGCCAGGATTATTTATTGGCATAGATGGAAAAAAAAAATGTCAACGGTCTGTTGCAGATTGCTGCCAAAGACATAAAGGCTAAATGCTAAGACTTACACATTAGCTGTTTAACAGCTACAGTAGCGTCCTCTCTTCCTCTTTCTACTGTTCCTCTTCACAAACCCTCTGAGAGCCCATCCCTAATATGTCTCCAAGCAGAAATTAGCAACAGGATGCTTAATTACAACGTGTCTCACAGCAACAGTAGAGAGGTGTGTGCAAGCATTTCTTCCTTTTAGGAGTAGAGTAGATAAAGCATGATTCAGGTCACCTGCAGTATAAACTTGAGTCAGTTTTTTTTAAATTTGTAGCTATTTACTGTGGCACAGTCCTGACAGTAGGAATAGTCATAATGGATAGAATAACAGATACTGTTGCTACACTTATGCTGCTTATGCTGTTATTGTCAAAATTAAACGTTTCTTAAGTTATGTGTAATGGGGTCTGTAAAAAAAAGAAAGAAAGAAAGAAAATCTTCTGGTTAGCTGTATTTTGAGGATTGTGTTTCTCTCTTTTAGAAAAAGCCATTTCAGTTCACTTCAAAGCTAACCACCAGAGCTAAAATGCTTTCAGAACTAATTGACTGGTAGATTTACAGATTTAATCATATTTGATAGTCAAAATAATCATTTTATAAGTCAAATGTAAAACAAAAAAGCCAATTATTCTCTGGATTTTGCTGCTCACTCTGTTTTCTATCATTATCATTTCATATCACAGTATACTTTAAAACTGGTATACTGCTGCAACACTAGTGCTGGGACACTGTGCAGGCATTTTTCACCATTTTCTGACATTTAAAGAAGTTCTATGTAATATCAAGAGCAAATGGTTATCAGGGGATGTGTGCACACGGCTGTGTACCCAGTGGCTAGCAGCTAACAGTGCTAAAAACAGCAACGGCGCTGACAGAGCTAGTACTGTTAACCAGGGGGTAACTGGAGGATGGGTGCAATGCTTCTGTGACAATGATATCCTGATAACAGTGATAACCTCCATTTAAGTGCAATACAAAGCAGTGGTGACGACCTCTCTAGTGGGATACACACAGGGCCTCATATGCACTGACACGCACACGACTGGACAGTCTGCCAGAAAAAAGAACACACATGACACACAGAAGTAGCGTGACTTCATTGTTTGCACAGGACTATACTAAATCTTTACATAGCAAATAGTGTTTGCTGCTGTATTAATGTTCTGAAAATAGTGTAGAGCTCCTTTATTAGCAAATAATTGAAATAATCATACATTGCAGCCCTGTAACCAACAAAGTTATGGCCAGAAATACAAATATTGTTTCTAATACCCACAATAAATTCACATGTCAATCACCACCTTTATGGTCCTACCCTTTCTTGGCCCATTGTGCCCTCTATTTTCAACAACCAAAATAGACTAAACAGATTATAACAGAGGTCTGAATCTCTGAGGAAACCCTGTCTGTAAATGCTGCAGACTTAAACACATTAAAACGCTTTTATGGGTCGATGAGAATTGGAGCTTTATGTGATTTTGCTTTGGATTATTTTGAGCACTATTTAAAAAAAAATGAAACTGGAGATGTGTATGAGAATCGTCTCTCCTCATGTGCATCAGCTTCACTATGCAAATGTTTCTGCAGCGCTGGTTCGTTGAGCACAAGATGGCCCCGGTACAAAGCCATCTCAAGGATTACCACAGATCCACACTGAGCATTTATTATGACATGATGATGGGAGGAAGAGTTCTGAGAGACGGTCAGAGTTGCACAATAACTCCTCTTGCTCTACAGTTAACTGTTTATAGCTATTCAAAGCAGAATAAACAGAAAGTGAGACATTTGCCCCCTTATCACAGTGTCATCAGAAACAGAACTGTGAAATGTGCATGTTTAGTTTTAAAGGGGCAGTTCCCCAAAAAATCAAAAATATGTATTTTTGTCTCATTTATTTTTCCTATTATTTATCAATCTAGACAGTTTTGGTGTATTTTGCAGAGTGTTGGAGACATTGGCCATGGAGATGTCTGCCTAGTCTCAATTATAATAGAACCAGCAATGTCTCTTTCCATGACTCAGTTACTCAAGATAATCCACAGATCTTTCATGAAGAAACAATTTTCTGCAATTAAATGCAATTATCAGAGGTAAAACACTATTGCTAGGCTAAAACGAACTAGGCTATGGTGGCGTTGCTAATGCATGCTAATTCATTTCTAGGTTTAAGTACTCATTTCTGCGGTTCACTATAGTTCGCCATAGGAGCATCTTAAATCTTTATACAACATGACTCAGTTGCTTTCTTTTCTACATCAACTCACTCCCTCCTCTGCTCCCTTATATTGCTACTGCCCCTAGTGAGGGCTGCCCAAAAGTAAAACTAAGTGTGGGTCGTAATAAGCTGCTGGCACAGTTGACCTATATGGCCATTTTTCCTTGAGTGTGAGCTGATTTCGAGAGAGGGCAGACATCCTTGGCCGATATCTCCAGCACTCAGCAACTCACACCAAAACAATCTAGATTGATGAATAGCACTACAGGTAAGAGGAAAAAAAATGGATTTTGGGGTGAACTGTACCTTTAAGGTTGGTGTAAGGGATGTTAAGACTGAGATCTCCTCACATGTTCCACAGTGTGACAGATGGAACAGAAGAGGGAATATTTGCTCGAGCATGAACACTGAACTTCCACTGTGTATTGCATGACGGTGCTGTTTCACATGCGTGTAAAGGATCCCTATGGTTGCAAACAATGTTTGTGCGTTTAGACCTCCTCCCGAGCTCCCTCCCACGCTCCTTTGAGGAGACTGTGTAAATACACACCATTCTCCCTCTCACCATCACCATAATCCATAATGCAGTCTAGTCTCCCTCAGAAACAGCCACACTACATATACTTTATCTATTATTGAACAGATTAAAAATAGTGTCTTTTTTAAAAGATCAAGTGATGTTAATATAAATGTCTATATGCGACTGTTGCCTTACCTCCTGAGCATTTCCTCAGCCCCCTAAAACTCTTGTTAATGTCACCATTTTGAATTATTCATTTAAACACCACTCACACACATACATACACGCATGCATGCACACACACACACACACACACACACACACACACACACACACACACACATAGTTGAATAGAGAGTATTTGGAGTTCTTTTTTTTATTTTTGAAAGCTTGTGGTTAGTTGATAGAGAGTTTTTTGGAAGGCCACAAAAATATCTACCACTGGACTTTATTCAGCGTGGGAACCAACCACAAACACAGACTTGCTATGAAAAGATATCAAGAATTAAAGAATGTAATTTGCATGACAAGCTCTGAATATTCTGTCACACTATTAGCAGCTTCTTTTGTGTAACCCATAGCCTAAGAAGAATGAATCCTACCTAGCTCCCATCTTGTCTATTTCACCCCACACTCCCACACATTTCTCTTTCTTTCTCTAACATGTGCATATGTGTGTGTGTTTTCACTGCTTGTGTTTTAGGGGAGCTTTCTCGGAGGTGGTTCTAGCAGAGGAGAAAAGGACCCAGAGGCTGGTGGCCATCAAGTGCATCCCCAAAAAAGCGTTGGAAGGCAAAGAAAACAACATCGAAAATGAGATCGCTGTACTACATAGGTGAGGTCACCAAAGTTCCTCGAGATGATGCGTCAGCTGTGTGCTGTGTGTCCAGTGGCAGGAATTAGTCAATGCTGCTTCTTCTTCTTACGATGCATGTGCCAAAGCAGAATGTATGCAAGGGGTCAATTGAATGGGTGACTAAATGCATGGTGTCAGTAGAAACAGTAGGATTGTGCACCGGAAATGTCAGGAGTAAAGAAGATAGACCTATTTTTAGTGTCCCTGTTGCCAGGGCAACAGCACACAGAGGCGGAGATGGTGTGGAGTTCCCCGCAGCAGTGTATTGAAGAAAGAGCAAGAGACATAGAGGGTGGAGAAGTGGAGAGGGGGGTTGGGTATGATAGAAGAGAGAGTGATATGGCAGAATGGGGGGAGTGGAGTTTGGCTAAATACCTAAAGTTAAATAAATAAGAGAATCGAGAGAGAGAGAGAGAGAGAGAGAGAGAGAGAGAGAGAGATGTGAAGAAAATAAATCTAAAAAAAAAAACAGAGGGATTTTCTATTTCTACTAAAAGTCACATCTCAGCTGCTGATGTGTTACAGCGATCGTGTGTGTTCATATGCTCTCAGCTTGTCTTGAGAGCCAAGAGAGATGCTCGACTGTCTGTTCGCTGCTTCACAATAAGAGACGATCCAATTCTATTTGTGTTTGTGTGTGAGTGTGTGTCTGTGTGCATGTGTGTGTGTGTGTGTGTGCAGTATATCTTATAGTTATTCTGTCAAGCCCTATAATCTTCAAAGCTGTTCTTTGTACTGGTTCCAGCTGCAGACACTGGTCATTGTCAATTTAGCAATACTGTATTGAAAGCTTTTCTGTGTTTCATCTGAGGGGCTGTTACAGTTTGTATTTAATGAGAAAAGGGCAAACACATAGATTTTGCTCTAAGAAACGAGAGTACAGGCCACTCTTTATTTGAATTACGCAGCAAGAATGCCATCTGGTGCCCAACTGTCAGTAAGCATGTGAACATTTTGGCTAAATTGAAAATGCAACATATTCTATCTGATGTTTTCTGTCCGTTTGTCTTCCTCAGAATTAAGCACCCTAACATTGTTACGCTGGAGGACATCTTTGAAAGTACATCCCACCTATATCTTGTCATGCAGCTGTGAGTACTTCCTCTTTATCTTACACACACATGATATAAGGGATGCATTTAGTATGCATTTTTACTTTAATCAATGTGTGAATTTACTGAAAATTGTATGGCATCAATTTAGCGAGCAAAATTGCGAATCATTCTCTGGTTCATTTGCTGCTTTTCTCTGTTTAACATCATTGTAAGTTGTTGTTGGACTGTTTGCCAGACAAAACAAAACATTTAAAGGAATACTTTACACACACACACACACATGCACATAACCATAATTATATCCATTACTAATCCATCACTCATCCCATGTTATGCTGAATTAGTGAGGAAAGCTTTCATTTCTTGCATGCCTCCTCTGAAGGAAGAATCCAAAAAACAGATACGATTCTTAATGAACTGAAGTAATTGAGAGGCGAGTTTAACAGCAGCAAAACTATATCATACAACTATATATATTTATTGACCTTGTAGCTGTGCTATAATCCAAATCTCATTTATCCAGTCGTAAGCTCAGTGCCTCCCAAACTGACAGACCTTTCTAATGCATAGCTTAAATATAGTAAATATGCCCTCTTCAAAGCCTGACTCCATTGACAAAAACAGTAATTTTAGTTCTCACCATGAGAGCTGCTGATCTGCTACTGCCTTGATCAGTTTGTGTATTTGTGTTGTTGTGTGACTTTGGGGTTTTACAAGATAAGTTCTGAGTCTCTAAAGTCATATAATAACACACACAAACTGACTGATCGTGGCAGCGGTAAACCAGCAGCTCCAGTGTTCAGAGAGGTAAAATTGCTGTTCTTGTCAATAGAGTCTGGCTTTGAAGGGACTTTGAACAGAGTTTCCTGTTTAGAGCTGTCTTTTCTGGGAAGTACGAAACATCAACTGGATAAATGAGACTTGGATTTTACTGCATGGGCTGTGTAAGAGTTTTTAAAAAGATGTTTTTATATAGTGTAGTCGTTAAACGCGTTTGCCTATGATTTCAACTTATCAAGAATTCTCTGGGTTTTTTTGGATTCTTACTTTACCAGTGACATTTGAGAAAAAGTAAATTTTGCATATCATGGGGTGAGAAAAGGATCTACAAATGGTCATCCTTGGGGTGAAGTATTGCTCTAAGATGTTGCCATGGGACCTAAGAAACTGTGATTGCTTGTTTTTTGTTGTTTTTTAACTTTTTAAAATATATTTTAACAAGAAATTTTCCCTTTTTTGTTTACCAAAATAGATTTATAATGTGATTTGACCATCTAATGTCATATATATTCATATACGGTATGTCACGTGTGCAAATACTGCTGCCACATTTCACCCAAATTTATTACATAACCACCACGATTTTCACCTGGCAGGGTATCCGGAGGTGAGTTGTTTGACAGGATTGTGGAGAAAGGTTTCTACACAGAGAGAGATGCCAGCCAGCTCATCCACCAGATCTTGGATGCAGTCAAATATCTCCACGATATGGGGATTGTCCACAGAGACTTGAAGGTATCATTGCTCAGGGAAGACAGAAATATAACAGCTCAATCTGGCTTTGCGCTTTATTTTTACCTTTGCAAACCTTGTTTGTCTTTGTAGCCGGAGAATCTGCTGTATTACAGTATGGACGAGGACTCCAAAATCATGATCAGTGACTTTGGCCTGTCAAAGATTGAAGGAGCGGGCAGTGTCATGTCTACAGCCTGTGGTACTCCTGGATATGTGGGTAAGGCATTTATTTCGCTGGTCAGCTCTCCTCACCTCCCCCCTCTCTTTCATGTGAGCTCAGCACTCTCCGTTTCAGCTGATATCCTCTCTTTATTCATTGCGTTGTGAGAGGCTCTTTCATCCACTACTGAGTCAATTGCAAGTGTTTCAGAAGAGCTCTCTACCTGTTTAACGCGACCTAGCAGATCATATGGTATTACAGAGAGGTCAAGATAAATGGAAATCAGCCCCACTGCTGCTTTGTATTGTATTTTTTTCCCCTGAATGTCTGCTGTGTGTGTGTCCACAGCTCCTGAGGTGCTTGCTCAGAAGCCATACAGCAAAGCAGTGGACTGCTGGTCCATAGGAGTTATTTCTTATATTCTGTAAGTCTGCGCTATTCATCACAAGGAGCATGTAAAGTGATGTTTTTTTTTTAATATGTTCCAATATTGCTCCCTCAGGTTATGCGGATATCCCCCGTTTTACGATGAAAATGATGCCAAGTTATTTGAGCAGATTCTGAAAGCAGAGTATGAATTTGACTCTCCGTACTGGGATGACATCTCAGATTCAGGTACTACCAAGTAGCAGATCTGTGTACAGCAGATCCAACTGCAAAAATGTACAACTCAGAGTGGATTTTTACACTATGAACTCCATTCTTATCTGCAGCCAAAGACTTCATATGTCACCTGATGGAGAAAGACTCTATGAAGAGATACACATGTGAGCAGGCCCTCCAGCATCCATGGTAAGAAATAAAGTTAAAATCTCGATATCTTAAAAAAGGAAGAAAAAAAAGCTAAACAATACAGAAATGCTGATCCCTTTCAGTATCATTCTGTGTATTGCTGACTATTGACTGTCAGTTAGTTGATAGCAGGAACTGAACATTTTAATTGAACAATTTTAATAATAGATTAATCTTTTAAAGGAATACCTCATCCCCCCCAAATGACAATATTTATATCAGTTGCTCATTCTCTGTATGCTGAATTCTATAAAAAAAGTTTTTTCTCGCTTGCCTCCAGTAAACCAAGAATCCAAAAATGGAGAAAAGGGCCACATTCAACAACAGCAAAACTACATCAAAACATCCATTTCAAAACTCTCACACATATATGACACAGTAAAGTGTCATATATCCAGTCATAGATGAGCAAGTCCCATTTTAAGTGAGTTTTTTGTCAATGGAGTCTGGCTTTAAAGAGAGCATAGATAAGTTTTACTTTCTGTTCAGTTCCCTGTAGGCAATGGCTGTCTGTTTGGAAAGTAGTGAGTGGCTTTTCATATAGTTTTGCTGTTGTTGATCGCGGTTGCCTATGACTTCAATTCATGCTTTGTTTGGATTCTTTGTTCATCAGAGGCACAGAAGAAAAACATTATCTTCTGATGAAAAATGGGTTGAGTAACTGATCTACAAATACTCATTTGGGCGCTGATGTAGTACTTTATGGTATTTTTCAAGCAAAAGTGCCCCCAAAAGTCAGTAACTTCATGTAATGATGTGTGGCTTTATATTTTTATCTTTGTAAATTAATAATAATTGGGTTAATGACTATTGGACAGCCAAATAAGCAATTGTAAGACATGCACTTGAGATCTTAAATGTTAAAATGGCTATTTTTCACTATTCACTATTCTGATATTTGACAGGCTAAATAAAAAAAGAACATAACAATAAAACCCTTTGTCTATGAAGTGTCAGAAACTAGTAATAACAAATGCACTTTCTAATTTGCCAGAGCCAAAGGTGACACATTCAGACATCTTGTTTCATCTGACCGACAGTGATATTTACTTTACTGTCATATATGTGCACAAAGAAAAGTATCTTGTGTTTACTTTTGAGGGGTCTAGACTAGACCTTAGACCAGCTCAGGTGTGGCATTTTGCTGGAACAATTAATCAGTTGTCAGAATAGTTGCAGATACATTTTCTGGCATTCTAGTAATTGACATATAATACAACTTAATAAGCTGTATATTTTCGACATTGCAGGATCTGCGGAGACACAGCCCTGGACAAGAATATCCATGAGTCTGTCAGCGCTCAAATCAAGAAGAACTTTGCCAAAAGTAAATGGAAGGTCAGTGCCTTGGTTGAATAATAAAGCAGCCTGCTGAAATAGCAGTTTTAAGATTGGCAGGAGTTAGAGCACATTTTGTACGCCTGTTTTCCTCTCTCAGTAGCTGTCAGACACAGACAGGTTTTTCCTTCCCTTCTCTCCCTCTTTCTCTCTCTCTCTCTCCCTCTCTCTCTCTCTCTCTGTCCTGTAGCAAGCATTTAATGCCACAGCGGTGGTGCGCCACATGCGGAAGTTGCAGTTGGGCACGAGTCTCGAGGGACCCAGTCAGATAACTCCCACAAGTCCCTGCCATGGACATCTGCTCCCAGAGGAAGAGGAGGAAGAGGAGGAAGATGATGACCTGGGGAATGGGGAGGAGGAGAGCTGTAAGTTATCATAGTGAATGAACAAACACCATGTCTGCAAATGTGTGGCGTTATCATTCACAAGAATCAAGCCACAGTATGTTTTTAAAGTGTAAATAAACACCCAAACTACTTATTTCAGTTAAAAAAAAGAAATCTATATGGATATTTAGCAATGTTGTTGATTGACTCAGGTCCAGCTGTTCACATTTGAGTGCAAAGTATTAAAATTCTACATATTGTGTTATAAGTATACAAAGTCATGGGAGGTGGGGGTCAGGGAGGTGCTGTGGATCAATATGAGGCATGGTTGGGTGACTGAGCGTGTCTTCACCTCCCTCCTTGCCCATTTTTGAAACTTTTTTTCCCGTTCTAGGAAAGAGGCACTCAAACCAAAATTGGTCTAGTATTGAGCCAGGGCTCAGCAGCTGGCACGCTGCAATGTTTTGGGTATACTCACACTGTCAATTTATGTCTACTGAAAATGCTTGTTTTTGCCACTGATAGGCTCAGTTTATTATTCTACATGTCTGACAACATTTTAGAAACAATCTCTACAGAGATAGAACTTTTAATTAAAGCGTGAGATGCTTTTTGTTTAATCAGAAACTGCTCTGAAAGTGCTGTTGTATGATTGTAAATAAACAGTAGTTTTAACATTTCCACATCTCACTGGGTGAATTAAAGGTTTATTTCAACCAAACCAGAGTGGTTGATTGTTGGAACAGTGGGATGATAAACCAAAACAGCTTTTATTTTTTATTTTGTTTCTGTTGACTTCAAAGTGTGTTTTATGATGATAGTGTTTAATTAAATACAGTCTGGTGAGTTCGTGAAAAGCAATTTCATGGCTGTTTTGCCTCAAACAAACATGACTCTTTAATAAAAAGGCAACTACTGTAATGATCCTTTCCATAATGTTGTCAGACACTCTTAGACATATTCTTAGGGGATTAAAATTGACAATGCATTATTTCCCCAATTGGGACACTGCAGCTTGTTTCGCAGCTGTAGGCTGTAGCGCTCTCACTCAATACAGAATCAGTTTCAAAAGTTGTTGTCTCTAGTCACTTTGACACAACATGGAAAAAAATTGTCTCCACGCTGAAAAATACCAAGGTTATCCTCTAACATTATGATATTTTCAGCCTGGATCTTTTTCTTATAATTATGTCTGCTATGACTTTTGGTCATGCTGACCTTGCACTTGCCACCACCAACCACTTGTGAATTTTTATTTATTTATTTGCAGGAGTCAAATTTCCAATATCTCTACAAAGGAGGTGGTGAATGTAAAGTTATTATGACCTAGAACGCCACAATTACAAAAATAAGACCCTTGTTGAAAAGCACCAGAATTTCCCTTTAACTTCGTACACTCCATTTTTCCGCTTTCATCTCCAGTGTCGCACTATGAGGACGGCCGTCGCGGAAGCACCGAGGGCAGCACAGACCGGGACAGCCTGAGAAGCTGCACCTACTGCTGTAGGCCAGCCAGTCGCGTTTGAGCACAACTACCCGTTGTCATGGTGACATTGTATCCCTGGAGCGCCCAGAGCCCGCCCGCCCAGTCTGGCCAGGAATGCAGAGTAGTTATCAGGCAGTGTCCACCAGAGTACATACACAGCAAGCAGGTCACTGTCACAGTGTGGAGAAACATACTGTAAGTCTTTGTCCCCCCCAAAAAGATATATACACATCTTATTCAAGACACATATTTTTGTGTTGTTGTTTTTTTTTATGCAGAGACAGTGATTTAAGGAAAGGGCCAGTCTGGATGATAAGCAACCTAACATGTAGCTGTCCTGTGCAGCCACAGCAGACAGGGGTCATCTGACAGTGCGCACATTACATGACATGATTCTGGATGTTAGCTTCAGGAGGCCTCTGGAGTCTTAATCAAAGATGAGGCGGTGGCTTAAAGGCAGTCTGCTCCATTATTTTTGTTCTCACATTATCTGTCACATCTACCTCTAATCACAATTACCGTCTGTCTGCTTCCATCTGGCTCACACTCTCTGCATTACTGGCAGCTTTCTCCAAAAATCTGGCCAGACAGGGCTCAAAGAAAAGGGAAATACTGAAAGCTACTCCTGCATGTCTTTATACTCCTTACCCATCAGTGTGACTCAATTTAGTCACTGACCAAGTAGCTGTTTAGTTGAATAGAGTTAAATTCAAGGCATGACTCCACTGCCGATGCCACATGCCTATTTGTTCTGTTTGATCACACTGTCTTTTTTCTCATGTTAAGTGTTTTTGTCCTTTTCTAAGTATTTACTACTTTTGTTTAAAGCCTTTTTTTGTTTTTGAACATTGAAGGTGATTCTGGGGGTTATGGACTCTATATTCTGGCTCAGACTGGGTTTGTAAAGAGTGGTTCTGACCCAGAGTGTCTGCATGCTTCTGTTTGGGAAAAACATGAATATCAAAAGGAGACTTTTTTGTTTTGTTTTATGGCTGTTCTGTTATCTGAGGCTCAAACTGAGATCCCCGTTAGTCTATAAAATCACAGGAATCAGACCTTCCTCTGTGGGCTCACATGGCCTTAGGAGGAGTTATTTTGAAGGTGCGATTATGACTAGAATCTGCTGCATGTAGGAAGGAAACAACCATATTCACATCATCCCTGTTCTGTTTTTGAAAAGCGTCTAAATATTGGTCAGTCTCTGGGTCAGAGGGATCTCAGTCTGGGCGCTCCGCCTGCTCTGTGCTGTGCACCTCTAGTGGAAGAAATTTTGGTCTACTGTTTGCATGACCTGGTTAAATATGTTTACATGAATGATGATCAATTAGTATAAATACACATGATTATTATTACTCTGTTGTATTGAAAAAAAAAAGATGTAATACTGTAATTTTGAGCTATATAATGTGAAGTGAGTAACACCAGAAGTAATGTTGTTGACAAAGTACAACACAGCACAGTGGACTTATCATTTGCATTGACAGTCAAGTCTCTACCTGAGGGACATTTCTCTTGTTTATTTGCACTTTTTTCCAGTCTGTTTTCTTGCTTATGTTGAATCTATTTGTTCCTCTCTGATACCCAGGCACAAGCAGAAAAAATACACATATCCTATTTTGACACAGGTGCCAGCCACAGTGCAAAACATGAAAAAAAAAAAAGAAAACTTAGCTTGGAAAGCATCACCTGTCTGCCACGGGAGTAGCTTTCAGTGAGCGAGCACTATAGCTGTTATACCGAGGAGACGAACTACAAAACTAAAGCCATACAGTTAAATGGGGACATTTTACTGCAGATTAAGAAGTGTTTTCATCTTATAAATATACAACTCTGTTGAAGGATGACGATGCTTCGGCTCAATATTTAATGTAGAAAAAAGAAAAGGCAAACTTCTCCCAGAAAATACTTTAATCCTGATATTAACCATGCCATTACATTTTAGTTTAAGGTATTTCAGCACACAATGCCGCATTATTAGTTAGCTGTAGAGATAGAAAACCTATCCATTAAAATGTTGTTGCCCATATAAACCCACAATCTGTCATTGATTCTTACAGGTCCACAGTATAATAAGAGAAGGCAATCACTCTGGATTTACACGACTGTAATTGTGGAAAATATGCAAACTGTGTGTGAAGGGCTTCATGTTAACTGTTAGATAGCCAACGCTGATGACTTTGATAACTTGGCTATTATTTGTTTGGTAAAGACCTTATATTGAACCTTACCTGGGATTTGTTTCCACTTGGCTGTGTTTTTTTTAAAAGCTTATTTTACCCATTACAAACACATCGAAATGCATTAAGAAACACGTGTATATTATATATATAAATATAAGTATATATTGTATATCCTTTTTTGTAAAAGCTGTTTTGAGCTACAAATGTATGGATGCAATGCATCATGGGTTATTGAAAAAGATGTAAGAAAATACAATGATTTGTACCCACAGAGAAATGATTGCAGGAGATTCATTAAAAACTTCCTTGTCTATGCATTGTGTGTTCTGTCATTATATAATAACTTCAGTCCCCTTTTGGTCGATACACGCGGTACAACATTTATTAGTTACAAATGACAAAATACAATGTATTAAGATCACTGTATTTATTTTGTTTGACCAATTTTATCCCTTTACTACCTTATTCCTCCTATGATCATACTAAATGAGCTATATGCAGCTCCCACCCGCCATGTTTTTCACATTATCTGCATGTTTCAGGGATATGAAAACACACTAATTTGTCTTTAGAAAATATTTTAACATTTCAATTCCATGTTTATGTAAATGTTTTTTTAAGGACACAGAGAAAACAGTAGTTACTGCAATCACTCAAACACTTTGCCAGACAATTAAACCTGATTTAGATATAGCACACTGTAGGGTGTGATTCAGTGATCAACGATCCAAAATTATCAATCCAAAGTGAAAAAAAAGGGGAAAAAAATCAATTCATATTGTCACATCTAACATGAGACTGGTTTTGAAATTCCCATGGCACGTCTGTGTCACCCTCTATAGACCATCCCTCTATATATTCATTCAGGGAGTAGCCTGGACCCAAAAAATTTAAGTGATATTTTGTCATAATGATACTCGTGTTTTTCACACCTACTAATGACTCTGCACTTTCTGTCACGTATGAGTTCAGATGTGGACCCCGAATGCAGAGCAGAAAAGGGCAGACCGGTGTACAAATGAAAAGCAAGCTTTAATGTTGTTGATAATGTCCAAAAAACAAGTAGGAAACAAATACACAAAACAAAAATAAAACATGAATCAAAAACTAAACTGAACCATCCAAGATAACAAGAAAGAACTCGGGTGAAGACAGCAACAAACAGCAGCGGGACAGGAGGATAACAGAGAGGTTAATAGACAAACTGAAAAAGGGAGACACACTGGTGTATGTACACACCTAACTAATCAGAACAACAGCACACAGCTGAGGTCGGTTGACACAGGGAAAAGGAGGGAAACACAGGGTTTGGTAAAATATTGAATGTGTGGCAGAGAACATAAGGGTGGAGCAAACAAGACTAAAACAGAACGTGTGTGCAGGGAAGACTCTAACAAGGAAGGACAAATCAGACTGATAAAGGACAGGTGTGATAGAAAACAGGAGGGAAACAGACAAAGGCAGGGAGAGCTAAGGACACAGGAAAACCATAAAGGAAAGTGAGAACAGGTTGAGGACAGCGCAGCTAATGAGGGACAGGTGAAACTAATCAGAGAAACACCATGGTGGCAAAACAGACAAAGACAGGAAGTAAAACCAGACATAACACATGCGGAGTGATACCACAACATAAAACAGGAAACAGAACATAAACTCCAAAACAAAGTCCACAACATAACTCAAAACCTAAGAATATGACACTTTCCAACATCACACAAGATAGATCTGATGTGGCTGTATAAGACAATGACATGTTCAGGGTAAGATGGGTAAATGCCCCCAAAAATAAAATTATAAAAATTTGTCTCTACTCAATGTACTGACAACAAAGGAGAAGGTGCATCTTGTTAAACAGTATGCAAACAGCAGAAAGACACACATAAAACACATAAAAGGCAGCACTTCTTGAACCTTTGCTTATATAATCACTGGGATGATTTATCGGATGTGTGTGTTCACCATGAATGCTGAGCAGCGTTATCTATTTATTGTATTGGTTTAAATTTATTTATTTACTTTTTAAAATCCTAAATCGCAACAGTGACAATCTCCGCCAAGTCACCTATTCCCAACAGTCCATCAACAGAAAACATGCACATTCACTCAAAATCGTCACACTTCTTTTCCTTCTGCATGCAGCATGGCGGTTCTTCTCAGTCTCTCTTTGACTTGGAGGAACTCTGGCCCCTCTTGCTGTTGTCCTTTGTCGCTCTCCAGCTGTGGAGAAATGCATATTAAAAATGTGGAGCTCATACGTGTAGCCACAGTAAACAAGCACAAGATATTTCAGGGAATGTCTATATTTCAAAACAAAGGCCTGGAAAGTTCACAGAATCTAACAAAGGCAAATCTGTGTACACAGTCTAACAAAGTTTTTCTACAAAAAGATCATTGTTATTTTTTGGAGGAGTCTATACTGGCCTATGTGAAACAATGTGCACACTGCCCTCCACTGGCTCACTGCAAGACAACATGATGCTCCACTAACCATATTCAGAATAGATAATTTAATGAAATATCAACCACTGCTTTTGATTTTTCTAGTCAGACGTGAAATGTGAGAGAAAAAAAATAAAGTATGGCTGATGCAAACCTTCTCTAGCCTCTGATGTCTTTTCAGCAGTTCCTGCTGAAGTGGTGATCTGTTCTTCTTTGCCTCCTCCTGAGCCCGGCTCGCCTTCATCCTTTGTTCCCATCTCCTCTTTTCTAAAACCCTCTGGAGTTCAGTCTTTCCTTCCTGAGACACTCTCCTGACAGAGAAACACACATTGTGATTCATATGGACTTAGTTACCACATCTGTTATTAGAATTCCATAATATATTCATTATACCTCAAATATGCAATGAGGTTTTTTCAGGTGCAATAACTGTTTATATCACCGCTAACTGCAATAAGTGATGCGATAACTCAATACAGCAGTCCTCCGTGCAATTATTTGAATGTGCAATATTCTTTAACTCTTAAATGTAGGCTATATTTAGTATGTTACACATATTGTATATATTCTCACCCCTCGTAATCATGTATATATCTGTTATCTGTACATTGCAGCATTACACACATATTATATATTTCTAACTTTACATACTAGCTTTATGCATAGCTGTAGCATGAGTCACAAGTTTTAATTTTTTACACATTTTACACACTCAGCACTTTATACACATTTATAATTTTAAATATTAACATAATGGTGATAATTGTTTTTAATATTACTGTATTTCTTTTTTCTATTTTTACATTTTTTACATTTATTTCCACTTTCTATAATTCTCTATGCTTGGCATCAGAGCAACTGTAACAAACCACAATTTCCCCACGGGGATCAATAAAGTATTCTTTATTTTGATTTCTGATTCTGATATAAACAACAAAAGTAAAGTGTGAGTGACTATGAGTGTCTGTGTGTCTTTTCCAACCTCTTGTGGGTCATCCGCAGTTCCTTGTGGAGCTCCTGGTGACTCCTGGAGGCAGTTAAAGGATTGAGAGGTTTCTGGGGTCTGATGAGATTACTGCTTTCCTTCTCACTCTGTAGTTGGGATGAAGGAGCCTGGAGCTCGGAGTATCGGTCTTGCTGTTCAGTTTGGTGTGTTTGCATTACTGCGGCTAAAGCAAAGAACATACATTATATATTTTCCCATGAGTATCATTTTTATGTGCAACTTTTTCTTCTGATACAGTATTTATCATTCTCACAAGTAAAACATTCACCATTACAGCTGGTTAAGTTTCTGTAATAGAAAGACATGCTAGCAGCTTTTAGTAACTCTGCAGAAAGACAAAGTACACAATCCAAGTCAGACACCAGAGACCATATTTAACTCTTTGAAACCTGGGCTGACATCAGTTTGATTGTGTTGCATTCAGACACCTTTCACAGGCATTTAAACCTTTGAAACCTGAGAAAATCTTCAGAAGTAAACAGAGGGAAATAAGCAATCAGCAACTTGACAAGAAATGTCCTGCAAATTGCAAAGAAATGTGACAAGAAAATTACCTAAAAATAGTTTTAAAAAAGGGGAGGATTATTAGAAATGTATCAAAAGATAGGGAAAAATGTCTTGAAAACTATTTTTGTAATTATCATAAATTTAAAATTGTGATTCAGAAAAAAAACTTGAAAAGCACTTGTAAAGTTACCTTCTCTCCTTGTTTCAAAATCAAGCTAATTTGCCCAGGTTTCAGGTTTCAAAGGGTTAAACAGTGGTTACAACAACCCCCCATGACCCTATTCTATACCTGCTTCAAATGACAACTGAACTATCTCCTTGACAATTAAGCAAACTCCATCCTCAGAAAGTTTCAGAAAATATCCACAGAGTATTCAGGGTACTTAAAGTGAAATGTATTCATGCTGCACAAGTTGTGTGAGAATGTGTGTGATTGACCTTTGATTGTGACCACCCCAGACACAACTGTGTTGTAATAATGCTGTTTAATCAGCAGCTTAATATGACACACCTGTCAGCTGGATGAACTTAGGAAAAGGGGGAATGCTCACTAACATGTATTTTAACAAAACTGCAACCAAAACTTTAGAGAAATAGAGAGGGGTATCTATTGATTGCATGAAAAAAGTATTACATCTTTTCCTTAAAGCTGTGATTAAATGGGAGTGAAGCAAAAGGATTTAAAACCTGGTTCTATCTATGCTGGATATCCAAAAGTCTATAAACCTGCAGCATACAGTATATTCAACTGCAGAGGCTCATTTAAGTCTCTGTATTCACACTTCAGATCAGAGACATAAAACCTTGGCTTTAATACTAAGACAGTCTGACAGTAGCACAAGAAGAAAATGGTCTTATAGTCAGTGACCTGACTCAAAGCAATATCTGTGGAAAGTATCCCAACAGTAGCAAACATGAGCCACCGAAAGCAGCTGGTCATACCAGACCAAGTAAGGCAGTAACAACAAAACTTCTGGGTGTATTGAAATGTATTTTGTTGTGTATGGATTCTTCTTTTCATTTGTTATAGGGAAAATTGTGCTATTTTTTCTTTCAAAGGGACACAGTCTCACTTCATAACCCATTTTACAGACTTGAACGCTGAACGTCACTCGGCAAATGGTTTATCGACAGCCGCATAACAGAATATTGACCAAACAAATTCTAACTGACCCCGTTTACTCTTTAATGACTGTTAGAATCAATAAAAATGCTTCTACAGCAAATACTACTGTGACTACACGCTACCACTACACTGTTTCTTCCCTGAGTCACGCCGACACACGAAAAAAGTCAGACTGCTCACCCAACCTCTTTATTTCACTGATGTTAATAATGATAGGCTTCTCACCAGACCCGTTCAGGTGTCTCTCTGAAGAATATTGGAGATCTCTCTGTCAACAAAAAAATCAATGACATGTCAAACAGGATATAATATTGACACCAACTTCTCCCTGTGATAGCTTTTTTTTTTAAAAATACAAGTGTGTAGATACAGTGTGAAACAAGATAGCGCACCAAATAAATAGAAATCTCCCAGTCGGGTCAACAATGCAGCTTCTTGCAAATAGCAGCAAGAGCACAAAGCCGTATTATGATGCTGACAGACAAATGAAGTGCCAGCTCTAGTTCCACGTGTCCACTGAAGCGAGTGCGCTTACTGGTGAGGTGGGGGGCTGCCACCTCATTAATGACAAGGATCAAACAAAACACACTTTGATTCCCACTGAGACTCTCATTTGCTGGAGTTTGAGCAGAATTAATAGTCGAGACAAGAATTATTTCCCCGTGGGACTCAGGCTGGCCTGCTGAATAAAGTGATGCTCTCTGTTTTTAGTTGTTTGATGAAATATTTGATGAACTTTGGATATAAAATAAAAGACTACACATGGTAGACTACACTTTTTGCTGATGTGCTAATCACAGTTACTTTATTGATCAATGTGCATGTTACATAATGTTTGTTGTAGCCTTGGCTTTGCAGTTACAAATCAGCTGCAACATGTCTGGGCATCTACAGACCCCAAAAGAAATGTAGTAGCATTTCTTAACGTGATCAAAAACCGGTCTTCAATATTTTAAGTTCAAGATTTAGGAGATGTAGTGGCATCTAGTGGTGAGTCCTGGAGATTGCAACCAGCTGAAACTTCTCCTGGTTAGATTTTTTCAGTGTTCAGGAGCTAATTTATCAGCAGAGGTCTCTTTCTCTCTAAAACAAACCAGTAAAAATCACTGGATAAAGCAGCTTTATGTGTTTTCCTATGCTGTTCTGCATGTCACAGACAGGCTGCTAGCCTAGCTCCTGTGAATGTTTGCTCATCATTTTTGTCTGACAACTTAAGATCCAGGCATTTAGGAAGTTTTTCTGGGAGCCAAATTATCTAAAGAGGTCTCTTCCCATCAAAAACAGTCTAGGGGATTTAAACCAGTGAAATCAATAAATAAAGCAGTTTCACACAAAAAAATCATCGTTTTTCCAAATTTCCTTTCACAGAGGACTTGTTAACTATGGTGACCAACACAATAATACAAAAAAGTTAATACCCCATCTGGAGTCAGTGTTTGTTTTGTCTGTTCTGGGATTCTGTAGAAACATGGCAGTACAACAGCCCCTTGTTATAACAAACTTGTTAAATACCATCGCTTTTGCAATGCTTCTTGCTGCAAAAGGACGCAAAAAAACATGGCTGTATGATACACCACTGGGTGGTGTCAGCTGAGAACGTGGCCAGATAGAACTGGTTGCGATGTTAGGATACGTCATTGGATGGCCAGACAGCACCTGCTGTGGCAGCTTAATACGGGTTGATAGTCAGTTGATAGTGCGACCAGAGGGAACCTGTTGTGTCTGCATGATACACTGTTGGACGGTGTAAAGTTGAAACGCTGCCAGTAATGATGCACTATATGGAGCTTGTGACTTGTTGACACCTGTGAGTCAGGGGTTTTCTGCCCGTATGAATGTAAACCCAAACCATGATGTATTTTCCTAACCTAACATTGCAGCGTTGGTTGCCATGTGCTTTTGTTGCCTAAACATAACCATGTGCTGTTGTTTACATTAGTTGCATTGCATCGGTAGCGTCATCCTGGAACATAAACAGAAGAAGCAAAACGATACCGAGAGCATAATATGTAGACATAAAAATGCACTGACAAAGCGTCGATATGTGACGGCTTGGAATGAGAACGGGTTGAACATGCTGTTCTTCTTACACGAAAATCCATTTCCTATGTAGATATACTCAGCACATAACAGTACACCTCACACAGTACACAATATTTCTTATTTCAGGTTATTATACACTTATTGTATTTCATTTTACTTATTATATTTATCATATTTCCCCCTAATTCTTCCACACTGGACCTTTAAGTAAAGTTTAAACAAAGTGACAGTATATCGTCAGAATGAGGAAAAATTGCAATCTAGAAGAGGAATTTTAATGACAGCTCTACTGCTGGCTGCTGCGTGGTTGATGAGAGTCATGCTGTTTGGCTAAAGCTCAGATGGTGGATATTGTGTGGAGAAGAATTAATTGGACATGACAGGGTAAACACTCTCCAAGGCCCACTCTCCAGTGTTGGCAAGGCTTTTTCTTTATCGGATAAAGACCTGTGTTTGGTTCAAGCCCTCACTGTCTTTAGGAAACAAAAAGTAGAGATCAATAGTGACAGAAAAACCTACCACAGAAAAACTAAAAAGTTCCTCCAAACAAAAGCTTAAACGTGATAAAGAATAGTTAATACTCTGCATATCATGTAGTATGACACAGAACATACTGTAACAGTTGGTTTTTCATTATCTTCAAGTCTCTTAATCCCCTCAAACGCACAATGCATGCCAAGACAGTATTTTTGCCACATGGATGCTTCTGCTGGAATATTTTAACGTGACTCGAGTAATGTGTTACATCTCACAGGGAAAATTCAGAACAAATAGGATAAATATCGACAAGCCTACCTTCTTTCCATGGGTGACTCCCATCTTGTCCTCAGAGTCCAAACTGAGTTTCTGCAGACACCTTCTGGGCACAAAGTGTACAGAGTTGCAGTAATAATTTGGGGTCTCTCTCTCTCGCTCTACTCCAGCAGTCGAGAACGGCAGAGAGAGGAAACTGCTCTGTGTTTGGACCAATGATGATGCTTCCAGGGAAGCAGCAACCAAGTTGAAGATACACCCTGAAAACCAGGGCCAAAAGTGCTGGAGGAGTATTCAGTGTCATGGAGCTAGAAGACTAAATACATGTACTCAAGTACTGCAAACAACACTGCATTGTTAAAAATTAAATAAGTGGTTTGTAAAGGTGTCTGCTTTGGGGTTCCTTTCCATGTTCAAGATGACGAGTTGTTCTACCAAAGAGACATTTCCCCTTTAGACTTCTATTATGATTTCATTTCAGTAACTCAAGGCCCAGAGAAGTCAAATTATTTAATATTTCACATAAAAATAATGCAAAAATGTGTGTATTAGAACTTTTTTTTTCTATTTTCATCTACCATAGATCATTTCAGAACCCAAGAAGGTGGGGACCAGTTAACTGTACTACCGAACTGTACATTAAGAAGTTAAATCTAGCCCCACCTCGACCAGTATATAACAGTCAGGGTTCCCATGGTCATGAAATTCCTGGAAAAGTTATGAAATTTGAAGAAAAAAAAAAAAAAGGCCTGGAAATGGTTTGAATTAAACAGAATATTTTGGAAAGTTTAGAATAAACATTGTTTTGGCAATTGTTTAAAATAGGTTGATAAAAATCCCAAAACATGTCTTACTTTACACGAAATATTAAGTGTATTACAAATTTAAAATGTAGTGCTGTCATTAGCAAAAGCAACTTTTTGGGAAAGACTTAGTTTTTGGTTAAATGTTTATAAAAATGTGTATACAGTATTGCAAGATTGCCCACTTTGGTGCAAAACAACTGTTGTCGGTAAACATTCTGTTGATATGTTCAGTATCAGCATATTTGCGACCCTCAAGATACGTTCAATAACAACATTTTTTCATTACGTTAATATAAAATTTAATTCACTTGGAATACATTCAAATTAATTGTACATAAACATTATTTCTAGGAGACAGGACTGCTGAATCGGTTGTATTAGCTCTGTCCACTGCTGCAGACCAGCCACTGGAGAATGGAAAACGTGTCATTAACTGTGTGCCACATGTAATTTTTCCTGGGCATGTTGTCACAGATACGCAGTTTGTTATACAGCTAATGCAACGACATTAGCCTCAATCGCCATTGTGTTGCCATGATAAACAGAGAATTAACAGACATTTATTCAAATGAAAATCTTCAAGATCATTACTGTAAGTAGGATTTTGAATTCAGGATAGTATTTTTAAAGTGTTTTAAAAAAAAAATGAATTGTAAAAATATGCAACAAATGTGCTTCCATGGAAAGTAAAGAATAAAAGGGAATATGAGATAGAAGAAGGCGCAGCAGATCACAAAACCTCGAGCATCTTATCGTTGGCAATTAAAAGATAAATACTTCTCCACCCACCAGGAAGCAGAACAAATATTGCTCATGTGTCTCAGAGAGGACAAACATTGACATATACCCCACCAATGACAAATACTCTGTACAGTATCCAAACACCTTTGCCAAAGTGTCCAGTGTTATTCTTCCATTCTTTCAACATTATTTTTTCATTTTCTATCACCAGTAACAGAACTAGTCAAATCCAGTCATTTTTATTTATAAAGCTCAGAATCACAAATGGCAAACTTGCCTCAGACGTCTTTTACAAGAACAAGAACAACTTGAGGATACGCCACGAAGATCAACAGAGGAGAGATCAATCTTCCAGGAGTGGCATCATTTTTAGTGTGCTTTTCATCACAACGGTTTATGTCTATCAGTTGGGGTCCTCGGGAAACAGCCGGCCACCTCCACCATGGCCGGCCATTCTTCATAAATGTTGGTTTTCTCATCATTAATAGCTTGCTGTCATTGTAAACAGGGAAAAATACATTTGTTTCGCCATTAAGTGTGTTTCCTTTTTTTTTTTTAAACTTTTATTTTAAAATCGTTGGTCCTTTCTGTCACAAGTAGAAAAAAGGCTCACCTACCTTCTCAAAGACGCTTTTGTTTTCTGTCCCTGCTCTTCCAGCAAACACCCAGCTATCTCTTTGTTTCACAGATTTGATCAGAGTGCTTCCCATTCCGACAAACAACTGCCTTACTTCGTCTGTCATCCTGCCACAAAGTAGTAGAAAATGGTCACATTGTGTGATATGAAATTGTTTTAGCCGTTGGATCTTTGAGACTTGGACTCACTTTTTTGTCACATCATCAAACGAGGCCACCAAGACAATCATACCAGGTTTGATATCTCTCAGATATGCCAGGAAGTCTTCTTCATCTTTCATCAGGGTAATCATAAAACAAACAAAAAGCATTGTTTTAGGGGTCACAATAATTTTTATAATTGAAAACAAGATTTTGAAAAATTTAAAAAAACTCACGTCCATCTATCATATTTAGGTAGCCAAACTTTTCCACAATTCCATTTACACCTGAAAAAACAACAACAGAACAAACATTTGGTTAATAAAAATAGCCAAAAAAGAAACTCACTAGCTTTTATGGAGGTTTCGATCAAATCACTTGATTGTCTTCAGCAGATGAAATTTGCCTAATTGTTGTGGAAGTGAAGATGTTGTTTTTTTATCAGCACTATATTGACTTTTTCCCAAAAATTAAAGGTCCAGTGTTTAGGCTTTAGAGGGCTATATTGTCATAAATGGAAGTATGTTTTTTGATGCATAATCACCTAAGAATTATGTTTTCATTACCTCAGAATGGGTTATTTAGATAATAGCGGTAAAAAAATAAATAAAATAAAATAAACATGTTTACAGCCTGGTACAAAAATGGTTTTGGTCTATTTCGCGTATTTCATGACAACTGTAATTTTATTATAACACACCCATTTAATTTTCATTGATGCCCAAAGTTACACAGATTTAAAAGCAGGGCTGCCTGAGTGAGAGGCTGTTTGCAAGGCGTCGCTACAGTCCATTAGTCAAATCCATCTCTCGCTCCTCCACAGGAGTACTGGCTCCAAAAAAACAATTGAAAAGCAACTGCTGAAATGCCAAACCTGAGGCATTAAATTGGCAGTCTACAAACCAAAGTATTACATCATGGTAGCTATATCCATTATTCACACAGTCTGTGGTTTCTACAGTAGCCTGGAACAGACAAACCAAACACTGGCTCTAGACATGGCCATTTTCATTTTTTTTTATCAGCCACTGTAGTTATTACTCTTACTACAACAAGGTGGAAAAACACTGACTTTATCATGAAACTATTTCATTCAGTGTTTTTACAGCATTTTAATCGCCTAGTCTTTTTGTTTTTGATACGTAGAGACCTCTGCAGATAATTCAGCTGCCGATAAAAACCTCCTGAACAAAAAACACTGAAGGAATTCTAATGGGAGAAGTTTTAGCTGATTGCAATCTGTAATCCTCATTTCCACATGCCAATAAATCCCCCTAAATCTTACACACTGTTTGAGGACACTTTAAAGCTACATTTACTGACAAAGGTCATTTGATATTATCAAAAGCTCCACAACAGCTGATTACTGGACTTTTATGTGAAATTGTTTCATAAACCACTTTTACCAAGTTTAAAAAACTTTGAAGCTCAGAAAAATTAATTAATTGATTCTTGTAAAAGATCTTTTAAAGCAATTTTTGTCTTAAATATCAGTCATACAAAAAAATTGTAATATAAAAATCTGTCTTTACTCACCATTTACCACCACAATGTTCAGTCCTGGTCCCACATTATTCAGCACATAACTCATAATGCTGTTGAGAGACCAATGAGGTTGTCACACAAGGTCACACAGATTCCCATCCTCAGTTAATTCAGGTACTACCATATCAAACACGCACATTTTACCATCAAAGCAGATCTTTGGTCCGACAATTTTAGCTGCCCCGCTGCTGATGCGTAGAGCAAAATGGTCGGGCGGACAGACTCTGGAGAGGCTGCACTTGGGATCAGCTGCTTTATTAGCTGAAAATGTAGATAGAAAGCTGATCTTGCAGGAAGTTAACAAATACAGTTAATATGAAAAGTTGTGTGATGTTGGAAAGATGAGTTCAATTGTGATTAAATCTACCTGGTTTGAGTTGTGGTGTGATTTGATGCACGCCATAAAACCCTAGGATGATAGAACAGAGGAGGTGTTATTAAAATGTGGTAAATGAAGCTGAATTAGAAGAGGCAGATCAGGATTTATGATGTAATCAGCCGAAATGAACTCACCAAGAATATTTCTTGCTTTCTCCTGCACATCAAATGATTTGATGGAAATTCTCCATGTTATTACGAGGACAACAATTACAACAACAGAGTGAAAACCAGCTGTCGACCACAAAGAGAAGACAAATGAAGATTTTCAAATGTTAAACAAAAACTACCTTTTTTTGAAATTAAGTGAATCTCACCTCGATATCTCATGTCCACGATAAATCAGAGAGCCTCCTAAAAGGAAGAGTTGAGACCTCTGAAATGCACTTCAAGTATTCCCTGCCAACAAGTAGTATTGTAGATACAGCAGAACTGTTGTCATCTCATGTGTAAACACGCTCCCTGATAATTCCTTCAAAAATGCTTTGTAAAAAGGGTGTTTGGATATGCAAAAAAAAAAAAAAAGTGTCAGCGCTCTTCCTCCTTCTGCTAGATAACCAGGATGTGGTATTATGTATACGTGTACACCCCCTGTGAACTAGATGATCAGGTTTCTCTCTTTTACAAAGTCAAATATGGGACAGTCTCCATCAGTAACGGATACTGTTTGTGGTGAACAATGCAGCTGGCAAACAGCCGATTGTTCTGAGCTGGTGGGCAAACAAGCATCTGAAACCTGGAGGGGGAATGACACAAAGAGGAGGAAAAAAGGACACAAGCTTCATATTTCAAATTGGATGTGTAAATGAAAAAAAAAAAGCCTAAAGGATCCCTGTGTTATTTATCAGCGTTTCCTATTTGTATGTAAATTTTTAGTAAATCCCATATATGTGGAGTTATTTGCATAAAAGTGATGATATCCCCCCCAAAAATTACAGACTACAGATTAAATAAAAATATTTTTACTCAAAACCTCACTAAAAGCAAAAAATTAAGAACGAAAAAGGCACAAAATCTCCTTAGAAACTAAAAACACAAAGGAAATAAAGACCATCTTTTGATGGGATCACTCAAGCCACAATACAGCAATCTGTGGATGAAAACAAATGTAGACCAGGGGAGTAAAAGAGGGGTGCCAAAGGCCCCCTCCTTACCCCCTGCTTTCTGTCCCCCTAGCTCAGACCATAGCCACAAGATCTGTCCACTGACAAACAGACATATAAACCCCCAGCTAAATACTCAAAACAGCTTCTGTGGTAGTTCTTGCCACAAGTGGTATCACTTGGACTACATTTTACAATGATGACATACACACACACACAGACACACACAAGGTGAAAACTAGCCATCACAACATAGTCTTGGCTAGTGATCAGGTGCAAAATCTTTCTTCAAACCAGTTTACCTTTATTTTATCTGTGTTTATACAAGTGAATGCCACTGAGATTAAAATGTGTTTTCATAAATCATATCATACATAAATCATTATGTCAGGATTTTTTCTATAAATGGACAGCCCTGTTTACACAGTTCAAATGGTGAACGGCACAATAATTCCTCAGAGCAGAGGCCGAGCCCTCGTGTCAGTCAGCATCTGCCCTCTGATCCTTAAACAGTAGCTGAGCTGGAGTTTTGGCCTGACTGGAGGGGTCCAAACAGAGAAAGCATTTCCCCGCAGGCAGTAATGAACGGATGTTATGACAGCTATTAAAGTTACTGTGGCCATATCATGATAAGGTCATAGGTCAAGAGTCAGTGAAGTGGCTGATTAGGAAATCAAAGCCTCTGCATGGCCATATTTTGACAAATGAACTAAACAGATGACTTGACAAATTACAGAAACTGAAATAATAGTATTAAAAACTGACTTTGAAACAGGGCTCCTCTATGAGACAGAGCCTCAAGACTGTGTAACTATAAAGCTGGTATAGGCAGATTAATTCTGGCTTCACTGGGCAAATATCCCAGAATAAACTTTGAACATTTTGTAAGTCTGAGAAAACTTGTGCACCTCCTCTTGGCTCTGTTTTTAAGCCTTACATAATATAGGCGGAAATTGTGGCCAATTACAGGTCATTTCAGAAAAAGGGCGTTCCTGTTGGTTGTTCTCCAAATGCAGATGCCCATGCACATCCCTTCAGTAAGAGCCTGATTCATCAATGGTGGACAATCCTGCTGAGAAAATTGATATTCAGCACTGGCAACAACTTCCTACACTTGTCTTTTTTACTGTAACTGTTTGTTGTTATTCTATGCAACGTTGATATAAATATTTACCCTTTTCACTGTTGTTTTCCTTTTTCTTTTACTGTATGCACGTTATTGTGTGTAACCTTGATATTATCTTTTTTCTTTTTCTTTCCTAAAAGCCTAACTAGGGACAGGAGATGGAAACTAACAGTAGCTATAATCTCTATATGTGAGACATCAGTTACTACAGCTTGTTTGTAACAGGTGGAAATTGCTCTATGTTAATTAGCATTGTCCCAAATCAATGATATAAATAAATAAAATATAACTGTGGTAATCTAGTGAGATAGGGACAGAGAGGGAAGAGCTAAGCAGCAGTGTGTATTTGCAAATTCTGCCTTTTTTTCCTTTTTCATATTACTGCCTACCCCTGCTTTAAACGCCTTTACAGTTTAACTTAAAATACCACAAACTAAATGCCATATAGTGAACACAGAGGGCCTTTGGGAGTTCAAGAAAACTGCCAAAGTAATCCAGCTTTTTCTACAATAAATTAAGTTTACTGCTATTTAAGAACAAAACTAGAAAGTATTTTTCCAGGTTCACAGTATGTGTGTGCATTAACATGAGATGTTCTCATGAGAGTCAAAGCTCAAATACAGCAGACAACTGGAATTCAAACAGATAACACTTTATTCTTATGGTAACAGCAAACAAAAGATCCAATAAAGACCAGGACTGACATACTAATTAGACTTATGAGGGAATGAAGTGCAGGTGGAGAAGAAAGTTGGAGAAGCTCAGGTTAGGGGAATCAGATGATTAGGAAGAATGACAGGCAGGAAGCTGATCGGCTGGGAGAAACTGAGGAGCAGTGAAGGACTAACGAAGGCTGATGCAGGGCAGGTGCGTGGACAGGCAAATGAGGGAAAGGAGCACAGGAGCAGGAGAACACAGTAAACTGAAACCCAATAAACAAACAATCATCAGTCATCACAACAATCTTAATAATAAGCCGACCAAGTGAAAACAAAGACAAACTAACTAATGAAGGCAACTGAAATGAGTGTTAAACAAACATTTAGTCCAGTCTTCCCAAAAGTCTGAAAGTGTCAGGACACAGCAGACTGTGACAGATTTGCTTCGGTGCAATATTAACCATTAAATATTATTTAATTTATAATATTTTCCTGTCTCACACCTGAAAACTCTGATAATGAAATGCACAAAAAAAAAAAAAAAAAAAAATCAAATCACCAGAGGTGCATCATGGTGCCATATTGTCTTTAGCATCTAAATTGATCAGAAATATTTCTCCCTATCTTTACTCAACCCTTGTCACCCACTACACACTTTCTAGTTTGGGGGGATATTATTTTCAATATTGTTTATAATTTTGATATTTTTGTTTCCTCTTTTTAAAGGTAATTTTTCAGGCGTTTCTTTCTATACTTTTATGTGGAGTTTTGGGTGTGATTTTTTTTCTTCTGTTTTGAGTTTTGGGGATGTTTTCTTTTTCAGAATTTTAAGGTTTGGTGGGTTTTTTTTTCCAATTTTTTCTTAATAGATTTTTCTGCATTGGGGTACTTTTCATACTTTAAGTGCACTTTCTAGATTATACTTATTTACTTTAAGTAACATTTTTATTGCAGGACTTTTACCTGTAAGTAGTGTTTTCACAGGGTGGTATCAGTACCTTCATTTAAGTACAGAAACTGAATACTTTGTTTACCACTGTACATATGAAGAGATAGCAGCAGAGCTTAATAAAAGACATGGTGTAATACTAAAGACAACCAGCAGAGGGTCTATGTGCACCGCATTTTACTGATAAGAAGAAACATTATGCATTCAGAGAGTCATATGACTGAATAGCACTGCAGAACAAAATACCCAGGTTTTGCTACATTTTGGTAAACAACATGCCTGTGCACCTAAGGAATAATAAAATTAAACTCAGACAAAGCAGAGAAAAGAGACAGCATGAAAACCACGAACCATGCAAGTCATCAATTAGACAGAAGGTCAATCCAAGCAGGTAGCAAACACATCAGCATTAATTTATTTAATAACCAACAAAATATCTCTCAAATGTACCCCAGAATATAATATATACACAGCAGAAGTTATAACTGACATTATTCACACCGTCATCACAAAACCATTTGCATAATGTGCCATTATATATAAACTTCACACTCATAAGCAGGAAAAAAATGACAACAGCTTGATGCCATTACTTAATCTGTTGATTTTACAGAGAAAACTTGATTTTGGGATTAGTGATTAATTGGTTTGAGCTGTCAGCAGCATACTGTGACACTGATGTCTGCATCATAATGTTCTCTTGTGACTCTCTGGCTGGTGGAGATTTTTTTTCTTTGTGGCATATGTAGCAAAAAATATCATGCAACATCACTCAGCCTGGAAGTCCATTAATGAGTCGGTGGACTCTGAACTCTACAGCAAATTTACTTTAAGTGGCTAATGTTACCATGAAAAGAGAAATATATTTCAAAGGGAATTGGCCAGCTGGTAGATCGCCTCTATGTATAGCTGTAAGTCAATTAGTATGTTTGAAGCATTTGAAATGTCAGATCTCCACGTGATGCTTTGTAGCAGCCACTTATTTCATATTTGCTGAAAAGTAGATGATAATAAAGGGGTCTATGTTCTATAATGCAGCAACTGCCAGTCACTTGCATTTGTTACATTGCTGGAGACATTATACTACAAAAAAAAATATTAATTTGAGGTATATTTTTAAAATGCATTGAAGCATATTATTATCTTGCTGCAGTTACATCATAACTGACAGGTAGCAACTATTTAATGAGTATGAGAATATAGGCGACTTTTTATCTCTCCATTTTTTTTATCTTTCATGTAGTGATGTGCCAATAATGTTTACATTTTGATTTGATGTTTTTGTTTTAGAGTCTAGGTGTTTTATCATGTTTTTTTTCTTAAGTTTATGAACTGAGCACTTTATAGAGAATGTGAAGGTTTGTCACATCGTGTGGGATGGGAGTGGCATCTTTGAGGTACACGCTCTGTCACTTATTACCAAAGTGTATACATTCAGTCTAAAACCGAGATAGTTTACAAGTCATAACGATATATATTGTTTATTGTGATTAGTGTATCCAAATACTGTTGCTTGAACACCGAAGCAGGCACATGTAACAGTGGGATTTTTTCAGGATGGCGCCCTTGTTCGAGACATGTAACACTGCATGATGTGAACTTTACATTCTCTATACAACCAGTGAAACCATGAAAAATCTGAGCGGTGGGGTGCTGATTCTCAGTGGGATCAGCAGCACTAGCCTCTTTTTTACATAACCAAAGTAATTTGATCAAGGGGTTGTTTCAGATGAGAGGGGCGATTAAAGGTCAGTGACTTAATACTAAAAAATTAGAGGAAATAGTAAAATCTATGTGAATGCTATTTTGGGCATTTTGAAAATGTACATAAATCCAGAAAATAACCTTAAGTCCTAAATACTTACAACTGTTTAAGGCTTATTTCTGTCATTGCAATGTGTTAACATTTTTATCACCTCTTCTTTTCTCACAACTAGCTTGACAGCAAGAAGACTGTTTTTAGTCAGTAACTCTTACTGAAACTTTTAAAGTGATAGTACTACACTTGCACAAAGTTGAAGAACTGCAGCAGAGGTCAAGACATCCTGATTTTAAGTACTGATTCTGGATCAGCTTCTAAAAATGCCAGATCCTGCATTTCCCAACATGCCAGTCTATCTCACAGCTACATCAGGTTTTATTTTGTCTGACTTAAAAAGCTCCTCCACAGTCAACGAAGACATTAACTGTTTTCAAAGAATGTGTTAGACCTCGTTGTATAAAAAACTGTTGCTTTAAAGGATATGGTTAACCCATCAGTGTCAGTAATAATACAGGTTAAAATCAATATTTCAAATTAAGCGCAAGTAAATATAAATCTAGAAACATAAACCACACCACACTACGTGATTAATATTTTGATAATTATTTGCAATACTGTGAACTTTTGCACATCCCTTGAATTTTTTTTTGCACATCTTGTGCAAAACTGCACAACTTTCTCATTCAGAAACAGCTGTACAGAAAATACTTGCTATGTTCTAGTATTTTTAAAGTATATTTTTCACAATTTTACTGTAATATTTGTATTCTCTATTTATGTTTTTGACAGTTGCAGTATTTTGCTATTTTTATTTCCTCTATATGTTTAATATATGCACCAAAGACCAAAGCAAATTACCTGCAAGTAAGAACTCACATTAAAAATATTAAAAAAGCTTATTCTAATTCTTATTCTGATAATAGGTCAGTCTTTAGAAAATCTAATTTCAACTATTTAATTGCAGATTAATCAATTAGGTTATAGTTTAAAGTGGAGATTTTGGGGGTTTACACTGTAGTTTCAACAAAATACATTTGATAACTTAAAACATGTTATATAAAATTGCGTTGTTTTTGCCCACATGATTAATCTATAACAATTAAAACATTATCTGCAGCCCTGAAGCACACAATTCATCCACAGTAAACTCTTTTCAGTCAGTCGAGCAGTGTTCCCGTCAGAGATTTATTCCAGCAGATCCTGTCACGAGGGAAGAAAGGAGGTTACAAATGACATGTGAGGTGATGAGGAAAGTTACAGTGTCAACTTGTATGGTGGGACGGATGACAGTGAAAGCTACAATCAGGGAAGCCCTGATGCACCGACCTCGTCTGACTCCTCTCCCACTGTGCAGGGCCCTCTGTCGCCTTCCCCCTCTGTCGCTGCTAAACCCTGATCCTCCATCCGCCTCAGCTGGGAGTATCTATATGTCGCCTCACTGAAAAAAGTCACGTGACAGAACAGGGTGATGTGTTTCTACTGCGCTAAGAATTTTAAATGATCTCATTAGGACTCTACAACAAAGTGTCCTTACTTGACTGAAAAGCAGTATTTTCGGATGATCAATACAGCAGCAACTATTGCCGCCATAGAGACGAAGATCACCGATACAATGATCCAGGAGTGATGTCTTAACCCGACCTAAAAAGACAAATGAATCCAATAATATCTAACAGTGGGGTTGTTAAAGAGCCCATAAACCTAACAGCTGAGTTCATGATGTGTGGCTCAGATAAAAAAGGAAATATGGGCAGCAGATATGACAGCTGAACAGCGTGTGTGTTATGGATCACGCAGCTGAACGACCCAAAAGCTCAACAGCAGGGGTGTGAATCACGGGCCAAGCAGGAAAACTGATGCAATTTTGACAATAAATGATGAGTCACATCAGAACTGTGATCACTAACCCATTTAAGTCAGAGGTATGCACGAGATCGAGGGTAATGTTAGGAGCAGAGTGCGGGAACTTTAATCTCTGTGGTGATAATTAGGATTCACACCACCAAAAAGTTGCAATTCAACAATCACACACATGAGGAGGTGTCAGACATGAAAAACAATGAAAATGTGATGTGATATCACTAAAATGTAATGTTACAGAATAAGAAAGCTGTTTCTCTTATGTATAGGATTCAAGAAAGTCTAAGAAAAATTTCTAAGAGTAAAAAAAATGCTACAATATAACACATTATGTAGACATAGATGGATTACTGAAAAGGCCTACTGGGCACTGGCCCAGAGGCCCAAAATATCAGGGACACCCTGTCATTCACCCGTAAAATGAAATTAACATGTAATTACCAAAAAAGACACAAAATAACCCAAAGACACAAAGTTGCCTCAAAGAGACATTAAACAACCAGAAGGAGATACAAAACTTAACCCTCAAAAGATGCATAATGACCACAAAGACATACAAAAGAGCAACAACAAAGACACAAAACCACCACAAAGTCTGTGTGTCTTGCTCCTATGTGGCAGAGGTGTTGGGGCATTTCACATTTCTGTGTCCAAGAGCTTACTGTCTCATAATCCCCCAAAAAGAAAAATATGAAATAAGTTATGTAAGAAATATGTACAAATATGTGCACACTACAATATACAACTACAGGGCACATTTTAAATAAATAAATAAACAAATAAATAAATAAAACAGCAGAGAAATTCAATCTATATGTGTATTAAACATTAATGTAGGAAAATATATATTAGAATTAAATGTAAATTAGCTGAAATGTATTGCGCAGATGTATTATTGCAAAGATTATTGTTAAGTCCATAAGCCTACTGCACAGCTGAAAATATAAATAATAGGCTGCATAAATTATACGGTATAGCTGCTGACAAGGGAAATAAGAACTAACCACATTATTTTGTAATATCAATATATTTTTGGCCTGCATCATTCCCTTATTATACATTTTTTATCTTTGTGTAAAGTGCTACAATGCAATTGACAATATCTTTAAATGCCAGGTTTGTAGATTCCAATAAAATGTATCAAGCATATGCTGTCTGTGCAGAGAACTCGTAAATGGATCATGACACATAAGACCAAAGTCAGCTACACCAATTAGTACAGTACATCTTTATGAATCTATGTTATTTTAATACGTTTTTCACATTATGGCATTATGGCAGGAATGAATTTGGCAATGATTTTAAATACATCTATGCAACAGTAGACTGTGAAATTTAAAAAAAGAAAAAGAAAAAAGGAGGACAGAACCGACTATTAAGTGTATTTTTCTTCTCTGAAATGCATCAATTTTAATATTCTCATGATATCAGCATGTGTTTGATTCTTCAAAGAACCAAATGAGGAAAACATTTCTACATTTCTGCCTCCACATACTGTCAACAAGTTTAAACAGCTTCACATTTAACATTATAGACACAATTACCTATGGTCCATCTGCAAATATAAGGACAAACAGCCCCTATTCCACGATTATAATAACGATTTGTTTGTACATCTGCATGCCAAATTTTATGTCTGCAAACCCAAACAATTACAGGCGAAATTTCACGGATCTAATTTCCATATAGCTTTCCATATTTACCTGTTCTGAAGACATTTTACCACTTTAGATGCTGGTTAACCTGCTTTCATGATGGACCCACACAGCTCAGAACATTATTGTCATTTAATCACGATCAAGCCTCAATCTAGCGGGAAAACTTTGATTATTTCACTGCAAAGGTTTTCTTCTAACTGTCACTGCGCTGGGCCAAACGCCATGGTTGTTTACTTCCTGGTTGCTTTCACCTGTGTTTCCACGCCCCCCCCCCCTTCAGGACACGTCTCGTGACATTTGGTGGTGTGTCACGTGGCTTTCTGATGAGACCTTGTTATTCAGGGTTTTACTCACAGAATATGTTTTTGACATTTATAAAAAGACACACAAACCTCAATATTGTTTCACTAGATGATCGCCTTGGCAAAATTCCTGAACAAAGACCTCCATTTTTCACAGTGAGTCACAACATAAAGCATAAAAATCATGTTTAGAAAACATGAGTATGAAGAATATGGCAGGTGCTGCCCCATTGTTTCTTGATTTTCTTTTTTCAGTGATGTACTCCTTTTTTTTTTTACAGCCGAGTAGGCCTACACACTCACCAACACAAAACATATAAAGCCAAGTATATGTAAAGAGGCAGAAAACAGCACTGTGGCATCAGTGTGTGATTTACTAAGCAACAATTGTAGCACTGAAAAATACTGAAATGCTTCATTTCAAATGTTTACAGTCCATTATTAAATTAATGTCAAACCAATTTTTGGTTATCATACAATAATACTAAGGTGACACTGTAGTCATATTAAACTGCATCTTACAATTTAGTGATGTGATTATTGTAAGAATTATGTACTAATAATATTTTTAAATTACCATTTTTTTTAAAGCTCAAACCTGCAGTACACCAAAGATCCCCTAGGGGTAGCCTATGTGCACCCCTATTTGAAAAACACTCCATTAACCTACGCTCTGTTAAAATGTAATATTGTGTAATACATGTAATATAATTTTAATTTTTTATCTAAATTTTAATACAAAAAAAACCTATCTCATGCCTGCAGTACTCCAGAAAACCCCTAGGGGTATGCGCCCCCCATTGTGGCATGACTAAAATGCATATTTACAGTGTTAGAATGTAACTAAGTATATTCAAATATTGTACTTAATCTCATGTCACATTCCTCTTCTACTCCACCACACTTCAGAGTGTAACATTGTACTTTGATAACTTTAGTAACCTTAATTGAGTACTTTTACCTAATACATTTTCCTGATCTAATAAACTTTTACAACTTTAATGCAAGACTTTTGATAGTATTTTTACAGTGTGGTATTAGTGCTTATACCTACATAAAGGATCTGAATAAGTCCTGCACTAATTGTTTCCATGTCCTCAAGACATAATTTATAGAAACCAGTTTTTGGTGTCACATAAATATTCAAATGTTAATGTTTGTGTCTATATTGTTGATTTCCCCCCAAGATATTGTTTTGTAAGTCATGCATGTTCCTGTGATTGGAAAACAGTTGAATACTGTATATAAACTGTATTCACACAGTCTGAACACATTTCTCTGACAGCTCATGTAATGTCCATATGTCAGTATTTGACAAACAGCGTGCCCTCTGACCCGCTCCCACGCTGGCTGGGCCAACTGAATGGTCACTCACTGATCCAGTTTGTGTATTGTCTGATTAAAAGTACTGGGAATCACAATGTGATAAATGAATGTTAGTTTTCCCCTTCTTTTCATTTCATTTTTTTCCCCGTCACATTGAAGCGACAATTCATCTCAGGCTGAAAATGATGAATCAATCTCGTATCAGCCGCTCATTAGGTATGATCAGTGTTTTGGCAAGACTGATTAAAAGACCTGCCAGCCCCATGAGCTCCCCGTCTGTTGTTACTGCTGGTTATATATTTAAAAAAAACAAGTTGCAGGTTCACATGTGAATACAATTATTACAGCAAGAACTGTAACTGTGGAGAATTCAACATTTGAAATACATTCAAAATCATTTTTTGATATATTTTGCTTGTAGGGGTATCAAATAAGAGAACTGCAGCTCTGTCCAGCTACAGGACACTTGAATTCAATCCACACATGAAATCAGCAACATTTCAATTCAAATTTAATTCAAATATATACACACGCCAACGCATTTTCAACTTTTTTTTTTTTTTACACAAATTGTGACAAATACAGAACAAATGACCTACACTGTAATCCAGGCAAAGTTTTAATGTAAAAAAAATATTCTAAAAAGAAGCTCCAGGATGTTTTTTCAAAAGGCTCACACATTAATCTGCTAGCCAAGACTTTCCAAAAGACTCTTTCTACCATCAGATGTGCTGCTGAATGGGCAACTACTCAAGTTCTTGCAAAAAGCATGTATCTGATTTATTGAGTCCCACTCCCTTACACACTAACATGACACTATTTATGGAGACAGCAAGCTCCTGTTAGTTCCTCAAAAACAAAAGCAGCAACATGGAAAGGTTTTTTGTGAATGGGGTATTCACTACCAATCAATATGCTAGGCCTCAAAAACTTTGATGAAGCCATTCATCCGCTGTCAATAACTTCTGATTTAATGATTTCGATTCTCTTCAAACGAGTTCGTAGTACTTCCCCGTCTTTGGATCGAAATAGCAGTTGAGGCACGGATCATAGAGCAGATTCAAATACTCGTCCTCCTTCTCCTCTTCATTTGTAGACTCATCCCGCCCTGTAATAAAGCCAGAACACTCTGAAACACTTGATTGTAATTGTTTGAAGAATGAGTGTGTAGAATTTAGTAGCATCTATCTCAGAGGATGCAGATTGCAACAAGCTGAAACTTTTTCCATGTGTCAAGAGTGAGCTCCCAGTTTGAATTCCTCCAGTGAGTTTTTTGCCTTGAGCCGAATTACCTGCAGAGGTATCCTCCTCTCTAAACTCAATGGATCAGGTGATTATAACCAGTAAAAATAACTGAATAAGGCAGTTTCGTGTTTCATCAATGTGTCTCTACGTAAGTGGTTCCCAACTGGTCTAGTGGTTCCTAACCGGTCTAGCCACGGAGTCCAGATTTTGTCCTTGGTCATTAGTTTAAGGTCAACACATTAGCTTTATTACCACATATTCAATTTTATTTCAAACAACACCTGGGTTTAGAACACAATGAAATAAAACATATTGTGGAAGATTATCAAATCAAGATTACTGTAACAATTACAGTACAAATTTCCGTGACTTTTCCAAAACTTTCAATCGTTTTTACAAATTCCATGACTTTTCCAGGCCCTTAAAAATTGTAATTTTATGACCACTGGAGCTCTGAATGGCAGAAGGCCAATGGCCATTTTAAGGTAACATAATGATGTTTCTTATTTTCAAGTGATTATAAGCTAAAGAAAACATACTTATTATATTCCATTACTGCCAAAATTTCCCCCTAAATCCTACATACTGGACCTTTTAAACACACATAGATAGCAGTGTAATTCAAATAAATTAGGATTGCATGGCTAAAAAATGTATAAATGTAAAACGTTTATTGTATTTTCTATGTACAGAAGCATAGCTGTGCCAGATATGAGTAAGGGCCTACTCTATCAGCTGTTACTGGAATGAAATGAGGAGCGTTCATGGGGAGGTGACCTTCAGACTCGGGTGGATTTAAAAGTTTTCTGTCGCTGCCATTTTTTCTCTCATCAATCAGGACCTAAGACACCCAGACCCTGTACCACATTATGGAGCTGTAAAGAGATTCCCTGTAATCCCCACTACTTTAAAACGTGGGAATTTAGCTGTTAAATTGACAGGCAGTTAAATGCTAAAAAGGTTATGGAATGCTCCAGGAGGGACATTTTATCTTATCAGAACTTCGGCGACCATAATGAAAACTAATTATAAGACACATTGTGTAAGAGGTTTAAAAATGATGTTGTAAACTGAAAAGGTTTCATCAATTAACCTTGTCGATGGGTCTTGAGGGTACAGACCTGTAATGAGCCTGTCTCTTTTGACCTATGGAGTTATGTGGAGGACAGAGAGCTCCACTCTCGTGGGTTTTTACCCCTTAATTAGATAGTTTTGCATGCTTTCCCATCGTGTTGAGTGCAGTCTTTGGATGGAAGCTTTGATGCCGGTGGATGTTTCCATTAGTTCGATGCATCTGCGCAATTAGTGGGGTTAATGTAATGGCATTGTGTTGTTTGCTGTCTGTCTGACTTTAAAAGGTGTCTGTGGGCAAAAGGACCAAAATTAATAGTACTGTACCTGCGATTATATCTTCTAAATTGTTCCATGTGTTGCCTGACCTTCTCTCCTGGTTGGGAGGCATAATGGGAGGGCTGAGCACGTCCATCCACTCCCTCGGGAAAAGACCATAAAAGCACACAGTCATGACAACACATGCCATTACACACACCATCCTATACAGTGCACATCAAATTGCCTCCATGATATTTTAACAATGAAGTCCCATCATCATGTGCTCTCACAAGCCCGCCTAAGCCTCCGTTGTCCTTGAGCCACTTCTCCTGCACACTTAGCCTCGCCGCCTCACAGTTTTACCTGAAGGATCATTTATTAGATTCCGACTCAAGCTGTGATTTCCAAGTGTCCACATTCTGGCCCAGAGTAGGGGTCTTAACCTTGCCTGTGTCTGTGAGAGCAGGACTTCCTTTCTCCCTAAATGAGTTTATCTTCCCCCGTCTGAGAGCTGCACAGGCTACAACTATACATCAATCATTTTCCAGTAAAGTGCAACACTGCTCTTTTAGCACAGAGCAACAGATTAGAGGAAGAAAGGAAAATGCCACAGGATGAAATATCACTCAGAAGTGCTGCGAGATTCATTTGTTAAACAGAATTCGTAACAATTTTTGGGCTATATACATCAGTTGCACAATTATCCATTTACATCTTTTGCCTCTGGACATAACATCTCATAAGTGCACATCATAGCATATTTAATGAGGTATTATCATCCTCTTCTGTGCAACATTTAGCTGACAGTAGGCAATTCATACATTCATTATGAATGATTGATGATGTCATTCTCTTTGAACAAAGTACATGCACTAACCACATTATGGCATATTCACTAAACTAAAATCGAGGCATGGTCATACTTTCAGCAGAGTACGTTCAAAACATTTACAATGCTATATTCTCTGACTAACTTTGCTGTTGCAGACTTGAAAGCACAGTTCACCCAAAATTAAAAATATATATTCCTCCTTTTACTTGTAGTGCTTTTTGCCAATCCAGAAAGTGTTGGTTTGAGTTGCCAAGTGAGGGAGAGATCAGCCATAGAGATGTCTGCCCTCTCTCCAATATATTGAAACTAGGTGGCACTCGGCTTGTGGTGTTCAAAGCCCCCAAAAAATGCATTTGAAAAATTCAACAGCAATGTCTCTTTCCAGATATCATTCCTTGGTTTGATAGTGGTGAATTTGCAGCTCACAGCAGCTTAATATGATACAGTCTCTGGCTTTTGTTTGATATGTAGTGTTGGCAAAAAATGTTGTTGCACATTTACAACCTGTCCTTAATGCAGTTGGCATCTTAATTATCTGACGTGAATGCCGCTGTCATACTGAACACCCCGTGGAGCGTATTGAACAGCCAACTCCAATTTTACTGTCATAATTCTACAATAATATAGGCACATACATTTGATGGTGTTATGGTGTCTGAAATTAACTGTATCAGTGAAGTTAAAATACCAAAAATGACAATGTTCCTCAAAAAAGAGTCTGATAGCATGTAAAATGAATGACACAACAACAACAACAACTGTATGAAACCATAAAAGGTAAAATTCACAGTTTTCAGTTGAATAACATCTGAAATGGGCCTACACATAGATATTTAAGCATTATTGTTAGCATCGATTAAATTCCTCCCTATGGAAATAAAAAAACACTATATCTCATCTTTCCATGCATTAAAGCCTGAATTAGAAATTTCTTCATTTTTAACCTCATGCCTTTAAAGTGATCAAGTACATTATCTCTACCGAGGCTCTGACTTTTCTTTCTAACAAAGGCATTTACCCCACTCTAACACCCCTTTGACTGTGTGATGGGCAGGAACATAGTACAAAAGTTAATGGAAGCAATTTTCAAGGACAAAGGCCTCTGCTACAGAGCTGCAAATTGGACTTCAAATTGTTAAAAAGGAACTTGGCGAGAGTGATTAAATTCTTAGATTTTCAAGTCATTATAATCCAGTCATGGAGGAACCCGTGATAAAAGGAGGAAATAGTTTTGATTTAATTTGAGTGAGTACACTGTTTTTGCACATTTGTGAAGAATATTGAAATTAAGCTTTCCAAATATCTTCAAGTCAAACGGTGTAGAGGCAACACTGTCCATCTGACATCCTGGCAGTTGTACCGGATTTCACAATTGCCTTTATTGTAAAAACAAATGAATTGCTACTCAAGGTCCCTGTGACGGCCTGATTTGTGGTTTCACATTTGCTTTGCCCACCAAAGGCAGACACAAGTATCACACGCATAGAAAACATGTTAAAAATGCTAGAAAAGCCCTGGCAACATTAAGCACAGCAACAGGAGCATTTTTAGCTGTCAGGAAAACTAGCTCTCAATAGCGAGGAAGCCTTGCAGTGTTGCCAAGATGGTCAAATAATACCATCATAGAATTCACTGCAAGGGTGTCTTGGAATTAAATGCCTAAAAGAAAAGATGCGAAAACAACGACAAATCCTGTGCAGCTGTTCTCCGATATGTAAATCGAGGCTTGCTTCTAAGTCTAATTTCAGTAGTACAGCTGCAGATGCTGTTGTGTGACTCAGGGATTATGTTTGAGGTAGCTGTCAATAGTAATATTCATTTCAGTGGACATTCAAACAAACAGCATAACCTCGCTGAATATTAAAACTACCCCCAAAACATGTCGGCACTGAAATATGAAAGTATCTAAATGCATGGGCGTCTACATACGTTCACAACAGGCTACCTCGCTTTTCATCAATAAATCACAACTGTTGGAGAGGAGGTGGTTGCATAATTTGAGTAGCAGACCTATGATGCAACGCCTTTGTCTTGTTTTGTAACACGGCGCATGGTTGTGTACATCCACAAAGAGATGAGGACGTGCAGAGACAGAGCTCAGCGGGGTGATTCGGGGTCTCCAGAACCCTCCGAGGGAACCAAAGGGAGTCATCCATAATGTGTGCTGCCATGGTGGGGTCTTGAGATGGATGTGCAGTGCTTGTAAGCCTTTAAATATTGCCCAGAGATTGCACTTTAAACAATATGCAATGTGCTCTTGATGGTAACGTGTGACACTGTATTATTAATGTTAGTATTGAAGAGTTTCTTACCTCGTGCTCTGATTTAACATATTAAACTTGAAGATTTGATTCAAGCCTAACCTCAGAGCTATTTTCCCTCAAAGAAACAGAAAAATAACAGATCTGATTGAAATGTCAATAAGGGTTACACTTCTTGTAATTCTATCTCATCTAGCCTTGAAAACTCCGAATCCTATTTAACTTTATTTGAAGAAAAGATTACTCTCTTAGATACTCTTTCAGTGCTTAATACGAATGCTCCTTACTGTTCAACACACTACGTAGCATATTTCCAGGTGAAGTGTTGTAATCTACCTTTCTTGGTGTTTCTACTTTCTCTCATTTCACTTTTTCAACTTGCACTACATTTGTTGGGCTACATTATGTGTTCTCCTTACCATTGTATAAGCCTGAAGTTGGTACTGGATTCACTTTCCCAAATTATAGTGGTTGTAAATTATTCTGCCTCCTCCAGTAATAAAAGCCCATTCATCAATATGTTTTCTTTTTGAGGTTAGAACTTTACACTGGTTTTGACCTGTAGGCAGGTAAAACGAGGTGGAACATGACTCGTGGCTGCTTTGCATTATGAACTACCACGGCTCCTGCCATGCAGAAGTTGGCCTTTGCTTCATCAATGATGGATTTCTCCTCGTATGACTGCTGAGAGGCTGTGCTAAATGGTGAGTCTAACCCCTGCCTTTGATCTTCAAGGACTTGAACCAAAAAGTTTCTGTCTAACATTAATTATCAAGAAGATAGAAAATGTCATAAGAAAAAGTTGCCGGTGAAGAGTCTGACAAGCACAATAATAAGCGAGTAATTATCTGTACTTGTGAAAATGACAATAGCAGCTATGGAAGAAGAAAACTACAGTACCTGGCACACTCTCAATTTATTCAGACTCATCTGTGAGCAAGATAAGCCCTAGTTTGCATATCTATCTGACAGTTGACATTTAGCCTTAATTCTACAGTCAATGGTTTACCATCTGATTATGGTTTTCAGGGTGAATTTTAAGCGCATGTAGACAAATACAAAAACAGGGCATTTTCTGTCAGGCAAAACATGAAACTGCATGCCATTCGCCAAAAGAAAATGTTGGCATTTGACATGACGTAGCAAACCACTAATACAATTTGAAAATTTCATACATTTCATATCAGTGTAGCTAAAGTTACATAGCATGTAAGCTGACTATTTTTGTGCGCGCCATTCTACCGTTTTCAATGGAGACATGCAGCAGGCGTGCACATACGCCATGTTGTCACGATGTGCACGTGTTCCCGAGCACCTATTTTTCAAGGCGCAATGGCCACACCCCAAGATGAACAGAGCTCAACTTTTCGATGATGTGGTTATGGTCACTTAGCAACCTCAGCCACAACCTGCCTCCGCATCCGTGGAACTTGTGTGTTTTGTAGTGACCTGTCTCTGTGTTTGCAGCAGTTGTTTTTTTACAGAGACATTGCTGTGTTTTAGCGGGGACTGTGCCCCTAAATGAGGTATTTTAAGCAGAAGAACAGGGTTTCCCACACGTTAATGTACTGTGGTGGCCTGCCACGATTAAAACCTCTGTCCCCATGCTTTGATTTTCTTTTTTTGGAGCTGGACTGTCATTAGGAGCACTATTAAAATACCATTCAGTTATGCATTGCACTTCAGGCACTGAGTGTACTCTTGGCACAGTTTGTCTCTCGCCTCTGAAGGAGCTGCTTCTCTTATCCATCGATATGATCAGATCAGCTTTATTCAGATTGACTGATCAATTATGCACCCTGTTAGTCAAACTTCACAAACAGCTGCTGAGGGAAACAGATCATCTGTTAACAGATGTGTTAACAGACCTGAAAAAATGGCAAAATTTAGGGTGGGGACAAAGTATGATACCAAGAAAACACACATGCGAAAAGTAAGGAAAGTTTGCTGACACATGGTCCGACATTCTTCTCTTGACTGGGTTGGATATTGTTCTTTATCGACTATTATTGCTTCTGCTTGGTTAACTACAACAAAGTGCACACAGAAGTTGGGTTTCTGGAAACAGCACGACAGTTCCTCTAAAAGAAAATGTCTCTATTCATTGCCTGACCCTCATGCACGACATTTAAGAATGTGCAAATCATTTGAAAAGATGTGGTATTACTACACAAGTGTTTGGTTTCTATTTTAAGACTACGCCGACCTTGTCTTGTCATGTACTTTATAATGTAAATGTACATATTTGGAGCTCAGCTAAGTAATTCTGCTACAGCTGTGTGTGACATGTGCTCACTTACCTCGGGTTTGATTGCAGGAGGGGGTTCATTTCCTTCTGATAGTGGTGACCCTGATTAGCTGGCTGAATCAGTAATATAAGAAAAAAATAAATAAAAGGATTTATTAAGAGAACTCGGGTACTTAAAAAATGTTTCCAAAAAATATTATTAATACTTAGTTATTTCCATTAAGTTTTAAAGACCACGGAGTGATCTGTTGGGCTAAAAAGATATATAATAAACACCTACAGCACAAGACTGAAAATGTTTTTTAGGTTCAGAACAACCTACTGCCATTCAAGCTTGATTACTTGATAAATGATGGTTGTCTCTGAATAGAAAATGTGTATTTTATGGCAGATAAACTGTCACAGGAGGCAACACGTCTTTTGTGGACATACAATGCCTCATTGAAATCTACAGGCACACATCAATGACTGAGCACAAGCTAGACAAGGACAATTTCCACAAAAACATCAGTGCAACCTCAAATTAAGCTTAAAGCTTCAGTTTATAGAATCCTTATGCAGTCTATCAAGACAAAAAGCCCTCTTATATGCTGTGTACTGTTTTAACTGGCAAGTGAAATCACTGCCTTTCTTCTTTTTTTAATTTGTTTTTGATCATTTTTAAAAAAAATATTATTTAGTTTCAAGAGATGAATATATAATTACAGTAAGGATATGCATGACACACAGCGATGTAGTAAAACAAAGAAAACTGAAAGCTTCATTCTTTGTAATTATAATAATAATAATAATAATATTATTACATTTTATTTATGGGCAAAATATCAGGACACAAGTAAAGCAATGTACAGTATAAGGTCCTACAGCATAAGCAAGTCTAAAAAGGTGTGTTTTGGATGGTTTGTGGAAGAGAGTTCCAGAGACGAGGGGCTGCACGGCTAAAAGCTCTTGACCCCACAGAAGATAACAAGCAGGTGGCGAAGTGAGGAGCATGGAGGAGGAAGAACAAAGAGCACGGGAGGGTGTGGGGGGATGAAGGATGGCAGAGAGGTACGGATGTGCGAGGTTATGGGGAGCCTTAAAGGTGAGAAGAAGAATCTCATAATTAATGTGATGTTTGACAGGGAGCCAGTGAAGTTGTTGAAGGACGGGGATGAGGTGTTATTTGGAGGGAGCTCTGGTAATGATGCGGGCAGCAGAGTTCTAAACTAACTGAAGTTTATGAAGGAGCCTGAGCAGAAGACCAGAGAGGAGAGAGTAATCAATGCGGGAGATGACCAAAGTGTTGACAAGGATGGTGGTGCTATTAAGTGTGAGAGACGTGCGGAGACAGTCGATATAAGGTGGAAATATGCAGGCCGAGTTATATTACTGATGTATGCTTCTAATTATAATGCGTCGCCAAGGACGACACCTATTAGGACTATTGACTTGGGGGGAGGGAGGAACTATGGAGTTGTCAACGTTGAGTGAGAAGCTGACTGATTTGGCCAGAGTGGTTATAAGAGACTTGGAGGCAGAAGATAAGAATAATTTCAAATTATGTTTATATACAGTAATATCCAGCTGTAAGAAACACAAGTGCATTACCCTCTCTATCTTGTCAAAGCTAAAGACCATATTACAGCCTCAGGAGGCTATTTAAGTCTAGTGCCTGTTTAAAGGCTATTACGTTACGTGACGTTGATGAAGAAGCAGTCATGCTGAAGCTGTAGTCCTTGCATTCCTTAAGTAAATTTAAGCTATCTATGCACTCCAGTGCCTTCCTTATATAATCCTCTTCTAAAAATAAGAAGGGACCTAAAATTGTCCCAGTGGAATTCTGCAGGTAATATGTACTGATTATGATGAGTTACCTGTCAGGTGATGGAGAAAACTCTGTTGGGGAGGTACTGGGAGCAGAACCATTTCTGTACTCTATCTGTAATATTAAAACCCAGTGCCTAAAACGGTCATTTAAAATTGCATGAACGACAGAATCAAAAGGAACACTTTGGTCCAAAAGAATTACAAGTACATCTGCTGCTAACAGAAGTACATTACTTATTTTGATTGGCTCTTAATTCAACAGCAGAGTGTGGCCGGTGAGTGAACACAGCAGCACTGGCTGGCTGTAGCTGCAGAAGAACTACCTGCTGAAAAGCTTCCCAGAAAAACACAGGATAGGTCTTGGCTAAAAAGTCACTACACTCCAGGCATGGCTACGCCTAGATCCTCAACACAGCCCAACTTCTAGTTGGCTCTTAGAGCTGGCACCTCTGTTGTTTGATCGGTCTCCTTGACTGATGCTCAAACATTTAGCTATCCTAGTGCTCAAGCTGCACTATCCCTCCCCTCCTACATATCCACCGCTGTGCATCATCTGTTATCCTGCACGCTGGGTCAAACGGTGCTACAACAATCAGAAAACCTAAAAGAGCTCTGCTTGTCTCTGATCAGCATCACTGTAGACTCTATCTATCATTTCTGGCTTTTTGCCTGCCCTCTGTTATGGAGACATAAAACTCAGCAGAAACCTTTGGTTCAAAACATTTGTTTGTCAAACCTCGCCACACAGCATTTCTGGGCTGCACAGACCTGTCTGGCAATGATGTTCAACCAAACAGTGCTGGTGCCAGATCATTTCTTTTTAACATCCATCTTACTGCCTTATTTATCAACCGTTTCCAGTTATTGCCGATGGATCTGTTCACTCTTATGACTTTCCTGGCGTTTTCCTCCTACTATCAGGGTTGGGTGGTTACTTTAATCATCTTTATTTGTCTGTAACTCAGTAATGGAACATGTTACTCTTTCTAAATTCAGTCTCATTACAGTTACTAATCAATCAACTGATCAAAAACGATTATGTCGTTACTTGCCTTACACAAATTCTTGGCCTGGGCACTCTTGCGTTGACATCGAGGAGGAACAGATTGTCTGACAAACAATGTGAGGATCTTTTCTTCATGAAGTATAAGCACTGCTTTAGTGTTAAACACGTCAAAGCCATGTTTCAGTGAGCAAGCAACTCAAGTGAGTTTATTTGAGTGTGTTTGGCTTGCTAAATGCCGATCAAACATGTTTTTCCCAAAATCTAATGCCGCAATTAATCAATCATTGGAATAGCTGCCACATTTACATATGGCACTTAAATAGTAAATCCTTATTTAGGAGTAATTTATGACTGCATTACTTAAGCAGCTAATCAATGGTACAGCAGTGGTCACAACTTGTTCTTATTCTCTGGTGATGGCCATTGAGGCTAATTTATTGAATGATCACAAGATAAATTAATGCGAATGTTTTAAACGTGTGTCACTATGGATGCTTCAGTGAACTTCTACGACCATTTAAGGTATGAAGGTATAAAAAATGGATACTGCCCGAGCCAAATTCGAGATTGAATTCAGTCAGTCTGCTTTCATCGATAATGAATTGTGAAAGTGGCATGGTTGAAACTTTTAATAAACCTTCTCATTCCATCACAAAATGTCTCTGATGGCTCACCGTCATGTCAGAGCTGACTATTTAACATCTCCACTGTAGTTCATTGTGACTGACAAGTTCGCATTGAAGGCAAGAACTGCCACTTTTCAAGCCAAGAGTATACAAGAACGATTTTGGTTGGAGTTTTAGCTAATCTGCCATCTGTAGCCGTAATCACACATCACGGTCCAAGAGGAAAAAACTTTGACATAACAGTTTTTACCACAGCCCTGTGACCACAGAGCGAATGTATCAAAACCAGAACCACGTATTAAGGTGTCTGACATCTCAATTGACACAATCATACAATCTACAAGGTGATTCTTTTGTGTTCAACCTAGAAACCAAAGCACAGCATACAATCGTCTGGGGTGAAGTTAAGTCTGGGCTGGTACTTTAGCTTTAGCAGCAGAGACAGAAGCATAGATAGCAACAGCAGGGCCACTCGAATCACAGCGTCCAGGGACAAGAAATGGCTTGTCAGTTCTAGTGGAGGAGTCACAGCCACAGATGATGACTATTCTCTTCCTCGGCCGCAAAACTGTCTCCTGTTTTAATCATTTACAGGCACTTTTTAGGTCCTTTCACATTTTGAAACCCAAGCAAATTGGCTTGATTTCTTTAAAAAAACATGGGAAGAAAGCAATGAGCAACAAAAGACGAAATAGCCCCATAATTTACAAGACGTTAGTAAAAAGTACAAGAAAATTGCATGACAATTTGTTAAAACAACAACAACAACATCAACAACAACAATGAAAAAGTATTTTAAAAATCAAACAGGACACAACCTGGAAAAAGTGCTTAAAAAATTATGAGAATTGTACATGTAGTTTTTCCCAAGCTTTTTTCCCTTTGTTAAATACATTTCTCAAAATCTACTAATATCTTGCAATGTGAGCATTTCTTGTGTATTTTTGAAAGAAACACAGCAATTTGCTCTGGGTTTGAAGGTTTAAATACTTGTCAAAGCAGGACAATAAAAGTGATGTCGCTCCAGCTTTAAAAGGGTTAAAGTTTATATGTGACCAAAACTACATTTGCATTTGAAAAATTATTTTGATGTCTCCTCCTCTCTCTTTACTGGCAAAGCATTTTCTTAATATACTGATGGTGGTGCTGTTGCCATATGGGTTTAGAATTGTAAATCACTACGGCTGATTCGGAAAACATCACTTCGGGGTTTGATCAAGCCAAATGTAAATCTCATCCCGTCCCCGTGGAAAACTGTTTATTCTGTATGGTCTAAAGATGTTTATATTGGTGACCACATCACTGTGTCCTCTATAAGGAACCATGAGATGATAATCCCTGTGGTAATACCTCTATGCGTGTGTTCTGCTTAAACCTCTGTGCATTTATGGATACCTGCATGTGCAGAAACGGTAACAGGCCTATAAGGCGGGGATCTGTAATGGCTGTATTCATTGGGGATCCCACAGTGGACCCAGCAGGGCCAGACAGGGCAGTGCTCTCTCGCTTTATAAAGTGCAATGTGCGTATGCTAATGGACCATAGATCTAAATGACCTTCAGTAGCCAAGAGCAAACTATACCATCTTTGAATTCTAAAAAGATCATTTCAAATGACCTAAATAATTTTTAGTCACTGGGGGGAAATGTGTATATTATGCTGGTGTGCTTTTAAAAGTGGTAAGAGGCCAATTAATGTGTTTCTATCTCCATAATCTTTTGTAATGCAGAAAACATGCTGGAGAAAGAGGTGCATTAGCACTTCATGGTGGCATAAGTTGGGGGCTTGAAATGGAAATTAACAAGGGTGAGGATCAACCAGGGTCGAAAAAATTATTCCAGACAGGAGATGGAGAGAGGGACAACGTGCTAATGATTGTAAATAGTGGATGAGCTGCACATGAGTGTTGCTCATTAGTAAAGAATCAACAGTAAAAAAAAAAAAAGATCAAGAGTAGCGGAGGATGATAGCACAGACCGTGTAGATGTGGGTCCAGGTAGAGGCGTCGTCACTGCTCATGCTGATGCTGACATTACACTGGTGGATCTGAGACGCACTGAGGCCTGAGGCTCTACATTCATCTTCCTCCTGCTCCCTTTTTAGACTTGCCAGCATTCGAAGCTCGTCATCATCATCCCCATGCATTTGTAGACTGCTAAGCAGGTGTAAGCTGGAGTCAACAGGCTTCAGTGTGTCGTCTTCCTCTCCCTTTGAAATGATCGACTGTAATACAGAAATTAATTATTTAGAAGCAATCCCAATGACAGTGATTTACACTTAGTAATATATTGGTCAAAGGCAAGATTTTAAAAAAACAAGCCTCTTATGGTGTGTTCACACTGAACGTGATGCAGGCATTTCACGCGGCAAGTTTACATACAAAGTCAATGCAAAGATGCAAACAAACGTGAATTCACAACGGGCGACATCATGAACACGTTGGATGTAAAATGATGGTCGCAAAAGCGCAGAATTCTTGTCTCCCTGTCCATTCATTCATTCATTGCCCATAACCACTTGTCCTTTGGATCTGTCCACTCAAAATTAAATTTTTCAACTTTAGCAAGAAATTTAAGTAACTCAGTGTTGTGACAGCCTGTCACCATTGAGATCTAGCTGAAATTCTCCTGACATTACCGAGATTCAGAAATGAACGATAAACTATGTCACTAGGCGGGTTTCCATCACAGATTTGGGCAAAAATTAAGCGATTTCTTCACAATGTCAATAAAACACAAGATGACTGAGTTTCCATTGAGTGATTTGCAACTTTTCTTGCAATGTAATGCACTTCTCCTCTTGCAATACCATAAAGCATAGCAATGGCAATTTCATTTGCAGCCACTGCACTAGCCGTCCTTTTTTTCAGTCGAAGGTGACGCAGGCGTGTTTTGTGAGCAATATTGGAAAGGCAAGCCCCTTATACATGGGAGTGGCTACGTATGAGAGATGATAGGGGGGAGGTGATAGTCAAAAATTTCACAGAGGAATGGATTTAATTCATGCTAAAACTTTTTTTGCGATAAATGACAGGCTCACTCTACTTCAGGGCACAGAGCCTCTGTGTTACATCCAGCTATGTGTTCATACCAACCAAGTTAACTGTTAGCTGCCTCTCCTAGTGCAACCACAGCTGCTGAGGGCAAATATTTGCCAGTTGCAAAATGCACCAAAAATACTCCAGCAGCCATATACACGCAAGTAACCTGATGCGAAACTTTTGATTTTGACTGTCACAGTTGGCTCTAGGTGACCTATGTGTGTCTGCGTATCAGTGATTTTTGTTTATTTTTTCCCGTCACTTTTGTGTGTTTGGTGTGTGCCTTTTGTGTTTTGGTTTCATCTCTCCTTTGTTCTGCCTCCCATCCCTTGACTCCTTCACTTGACACACCTGTGACACTCTGCAATTTACACACCTGCCTGCAATCAAGCCTACAAGACAGCCAAGTCTACAGTCATTCTTGTTGGATTGCTGCTGAACATGGTTTGTTGCATGGCAAGTCCAGCTCTATTTCTGATCTTTTCCATTTTTTGCCCATTTGTGTGTTTTCTTTTTTGCTAAGACCTATTTCGTGATCTCTGCCAGGATTCCCTGCCAGCCATTCTGTCCACACCTCCAGCAGGAGAAAACCACAGAAACACAGATCATGCCTCAACTCAGCCAGTCATCCTGTCTATCATTCTCCTGCACAGTTCACTTTTGTAATAAAGAACTCTTTTTCTATCATCCATTTGTTAAAGGTAAAATGTCTCACAATATGCCACTATAAATTAAGCACTGTAGTGCTTCAGGGATTCCCAAGCCTTCAAATCATATTCCAGACACAGGAAAAACATATTTGTTTAGTACCCAGATAAATTATCATTATTTAAAATAATTGCAATATGATTTTTTATTATTTTTTTTGCATATCATGCAGCTCTACACACATGTAAACACAACGGGCAATAATGAAGTCATCAAAATGATCATCATGCACATATATCACACAATAAGTGGATAACTTAAAATCGCGACATGCCTAGAGACAGGCATTGCAAATACACTTACGCTTTAAATGTTGTGGTGTGTGGCATCAATTTCTGTTACATACTTGTCCTGATTTAGATTAAATAAATATATTAGTCATGCATACACAGTAAATCCACAGAGTTGATACAATGTTTTGTGCAACCGGCGAAGTAGAGTAAATCCTAAACCAGCAGACAGCAGTCCCACACAGAACATAATTCTTTGTTTTGACCCTCTGAGGAAATGTCTTTTAACAGTTGATCTATTGATTCGAGAGAGTGCCATGCTAACTTGATTTGTGCCTGGTGTTGCCCTGGTGTTGAATCAATGGCAGTCAATAAACCAAGGCTGCAGGGAGGGAAACAAACTCCTTGTCATATTTCTCTGACAACCTTTCAGTCAAAGCCTTCACTGCATGCTGCCTGCTGGAGCTGGCACAAATCAGCAGTCAAGAGCTGCACTGATGAAGGATGCTGGGACAAGTCTCAGCAGTGAGTTGCGTAAATGCAGAAAGCAACAGCCAAGTGACAGATCTCCCTTCAGGCCTTGTGATCGCTTCAGTTGACTATCGTCTGATCCTGGATCTTTTCAACTGGAGCAGCGGCCAACCTCAATTTGTAACAGACCGTAGTCTGATCCTTCACAGCGCAGCATTACAAACTTTTTCACAAGTCCTCCTTAGCTGTCCAAATCAGCAGTGATCACACATTACTCTGAGCAAAGAGAGGCAGCCAGACAGAACACCAGAGCTTAAATTGAACGAAGCCAAGCCCGTCTACTGAAGACTTCAGGATGCAATGACAATCACTGTAAACAAAGATATTCCGATGGAATTTAATCAAAATAATGGAAATTTGTGGGGGGGTATTCACTCTCTTTTTTTATTCTGTTGTGATCTTCAAAAATATCTTGATCTTTATTTGAGCCTTTTAAGTGCTCAACTTCTTTTACCAGCCACTTGATAACATTATCTTATGTTTCTTGCTGAGCAAATAGTGCGCAGTGGATTTATCAAAGCTTCTTTTTTTATTTTTATTTTTTGTAGAAACAGTCGCCTACAGGGATTCTTGAGAGTTGCACAGACTCAAAATATGTAGAACATTTGCCAGTAATCAAACAAAAACTACATGCTTAAAAAAGCTCAAAGCTGTGTAGCACCGCACCGTTAACTCACCCTGATTTTACCACTGTGATTACACTTTCATTATGTATAGGCATTTAATTGAAAAAAAATAATTAAATGCTTTTAGTTGTACGATTATATCTTTACACAAGGGCATAAAACCTACAGAAAGCAGTAATGCAAAGTTCTTGAAACACAAACATTTTGGTAAAAACATATTTAATTTCCAAGAATTAGTGATGTCTTGTAAAATTTAAAATATCTTTCCGTCACTACAGCGGGAATTATTGATTTATTTATTTATTGTGGTATCAAATTAAGCATTGAGAATTGTTGAATTTCAGTGATATCGATATTGACCTTCACCTAAATTTCTAGTATTTGACATGCCTACTTGTAGGTGTGCCTGCTCTTTTTCCTATTGATTAAAATCTTGAAATCAAAAGCGTTATAAAAAAGAAAAAAAATATATAAACGCAGCTTGCCATTGAGGTGTTTGTTGTTGTTGTTTTTGTGGAAAAGTGTCACATCTATTTGACAAACGCTGAGCATGTTTGCTTTGTTAGAGTTGACACAATGAAAGGTAATCCAATATTGTGGCAATAACATGAAGCATCAAACATACACATCTCACCGTGGAGGTAATTAAGGATGATGGCCAATTGACAGCTACTCAGTTAATTATGAGGTGAAACTTCAAAGTAAGTCTCCCTGTCATGAAAACAAAAAATAAAGAGCCATAGCACATTGTGTGAGGCCAGTTTCTTTGTTAATATTGTAAATAGAAGTTTTACCTTGAGCTGTGTGGAATCATCCAGTTTGACTTCTTGCAGGAGTCTCCTTGAAAGCGAAACACTGCTGTTGCCTTTCACAGCCTGGTTCACTACCTCTGATACATGTGGGCCACATTTGTGTTCCTGCCTGCTGGGTGCCACACTGGGTGAGAGGCAGCGTGTGGGGGCGATCCCAGCTGGTTCAGCTCTCCCACTGAGAGGATGCATGGTGGTGATAGCTGGACTCAGCTCTTTCGGTGCTGTATGTTCCATGTTATGAGATTCAGGATGTACTTCACACTGCACATCCGTAGTTGGAGTGAGAGATCTGGGAGTGGCAGGGTTGGACTCAGCACTTGTTGTTTGATGCTGGAACTTGGTGTAGTTCTTATCCTGAAAGAAATACAGGAACTTGGTGAACATAATGTTGATTTAAAATGATTGTAAGGCTGCATTCACACCAAATCAGGCTTTGCAGCGATAAGCCGCAGGGTTGTGCTGCGGTGTGGGAGTGAAACTTAAATGGTCTATTTTTGGGGGAGTGGAGGGTGGAGACTAACTATAAACATTCAGTATCCCCATCACAGAGTCTTGGTATTTGTCTTTAGTGGCTTAGTTTGTGTTGGAGTAAAAGATCCATAGAGTTCCTTTGATTGTCATTACTATAGTATCTTTACTGCCACAGAGGACACAACTGAGCGCACATACAAACTAAATATACTGCGACACGGTTGTACGCCTCCGCGCACCAGTCGAGTTGCACTTACAGTTTATATCCATGTCTGTTAAAACGTGGCTGCTTCACACACATCTACCCCTCGGTATCACAGAAGATCTACAGACATCAGCACAGTTTCAGGTTGGGCACCGAAGATTAGTGTCACCAATTCAGTGTCAGACCAAATCTCTCCCCCTCTGTTCCTGACCTCTGAAGTTGAGTAATGGGCAGAAAAGGTGTTTTTGCAGAACATCATGATGTCATAATGAAGCTGACCTGTGACCTTTTGGATTTAGATTTGGATATGTGAAATTTAGTCATAATTAACGTATGAATTCCTTGAGTTATGGCCAAAAACATGTTTCATGAGGTCACAGTGACCTTGACCTTTTACCAGCAAATTCTGATTTGTTCATTGTTAAACCTAAGTAGGCATTTTTGCCAAATTTGAAGAAATTCCATTAAGATGCTCATAAGACATCCTGCTTACAGTAATGCAGCACATGGATCACATTGACCTTTGACCACCAAATTCAATCAGTTCATTCTTGACCCTGGAAGAGGGATCCCTCCACCCCCACCCCCCGTTACAGGGGTTTTTGGGGGGAGTTTTTCCTTAGGCGATGTCAGGGTCTAAGGACAAAGGGGACAGACGGACAACCCAAAAATCCTAATGCCTCTGTCAACGGCTATCACCAGTGCAGAGGCATAAAGTCATAGTATAAGCATGGTACACAACAACTGTTAATTTATAGTTTAGTTTTTCTTTTACTCTGTCTTTCCAGTCTGATTGACAGCTACATGGCCACATCGAGTTGCATTCTCCAAAAATTAATTGTGTTTTAACTGTTTTTTTTTCTTCTTTTTTCCCCCCCATCCCCTGCGACCCCACTAACACAGCCCAAACATACTTCCCATCACTTAGTTGAGTGGGAGAGCTGGCGTTTTAGCCGTAATGCCTGATTTGGTATGAATGCAGCCTTAAACACGCTATAAAAAGGATGATAAATCATTGCTCAAGATGGTAAACTGTTATAATGTTTGCAATGTTGCCTGAACAAGTTTAACGTTGCACTCTGCCCTTTAGATTGATGTGTGCTTAATGAAACACGATGATGAGATGGCAAACAGTCATTGGGATTGACCAGGTGTTGGTGGCTTAGCTCTAAATTAACCTCACATTTAAAAAGGGTAATGGCATTCTCTTTAAGTCTGCTAATCTTTCCCACCTTCAGATCCAAAGTTAACACTCAGTGATGTAGTTCACAATGTGTCGCCTACCAATCAGGTTACATAATGCACACTGCACATACAGACACATGGCTTTTTTCAACAATAAAGGAACACACTAAAATCTTCAGTTTTGAATATCAAACGCTCACCCCTGTAGGCTTGAAAGATACACATTTCTGAAAAGGTTGTAACTTGCTCATCTACTGAGGACGGCAGCTGGATTCACAACCGTAACAATAGATTCCAATTGTGACCCAGTTTCACAGAGAGAAGAAAACGCCATGGAAACTTTTCAAAAAATCCTGCAGCAAAAAGCACTTCTGTCACCGTCAACACAGGTAAATGACCATTCTTAAAATCCCATCGCCATGTCAGTGTAGTTGATGGACACAAAAAACTCAGAGCGGCACACAGAATCTGAACAATTATCCATATCAGAAAAAAAAAAGGATTGTTTTGGACCAAACTGAGTAACCAGTATGTGTGGTATGATGATGCTGGAGGAAAGTTTTTGTGGACATTTTGATATATTCTTTGCAGTGAAAGTGGGTCACAGTTGGAATCCATTTTAACTATTGAATCAAAGCTGACTGCAGCTGCCGTCGTCCACAAAGGAGAAAGCTACAAACTTTCCAGAGCCACCATTCAAGCCCACAGGCGTGAATGTTTCATATTCAAAACAAAGATTTTAGATAGTGTTCCTTAAATGTTCTACACCATCTCAACAGGTAACAAAATCTATGTCAACAAGACCAATAATTGATCCCTTGATTTAGTATCTTAGTTTAGTCAAAGTGATACATTTGAGTTATATTTTTGATTAAAATGCAAAATGCTGTAAACCATATTTTCCAAGTATTCACACCAGCCTTTGCTATTCTCCATGAAATAAAGAGGATTACAATTGACGAATACTTAGAGCCAGATTGCCAGCACACCTACACTTTTAAAGTTCATAATATAGACATTGTTTCTCATGAATTAGACTGTTTAAAGCTTCCCTCAGAGCTGCACTCTCTATCTCTTTATATCTTCCTTCTGCTGTCTCTGTTTTTGAGGCGTTTTCTTTCATCTCTGAGCTTTGTTTTGGGGTGAAAGGCTATTATAAGCCCCTTGAGATTTTTATCTCACCTGCTCCATATGGTATTTGTTTTCTCTTTTCTCTCTATGCTTTATCATTTCAATAACTGCAAGTGAATAAACAATTACGATACTACTGCACAGTTCATTCTCTCATTTATTATTGAATTAAAGCAACTGTTTTTCCCTGAAAATAAAACAAATTTTAACATTGGTCTATTGTATCTCATACATTTCCAAATAGTTCATACAATGCAGGTTCATTGCTTTGTTTTGCTTTTAATATTTCTCTATGTTTAAACACAAATGTTAGCACAAAAGAATTGCATAAATCTGATGCAACACATTGAAAGATGATATTGCTCCAAGTTGAGAAATGAGCGACCTGCCATAAATGAATGAAAATCAAAATCAGGCCAACTGATGGCTAAACACAGTCGGATTTATTACCATGGTGGCAGAAAATGGTGGCTTAGCCAGCTAAAGCTTTGAGGTGAAGCTGATGTGATATGTTAAAAACTGTCCCACAACCTGTGTTGCATGTCTTGCACTTTTTACTGTACATATTACTGTACACATATAATTATCACTTTGACACTTCAGCAAATTGACCTGATTTCTTTCAAAAATATGGGAAGAAGGCAATAAGGAACACAAAAAGACCCCCAAATTAGCAAGAGATTCAACAGAAGTACAAGAGAATTCCCTGAAAATTAGTTGAAAAAAAAAATAATAATAATTTAAAAAAAGGGACATGACCTGAGAAATATGTTGCACATCTTACTTATTACCTTTGCTAATGACAGTATGGGATTTAAACCACTTTTGTAAGGCTGAGTGTGCTTTTTGGACTCTTAGGCCTCACATATGCCATTTTTGTCATGTACAATATGCACACAACTTTTTTTAAAGTCAAGATTTAAGGCAGATAAATGTTTCGACATTTGCCACCGTGACTCTCACATATCTTCAGACAATGACTTCCTGTTTTCTTACACAGCAGATGTTTTACTGCTCGCTCTCCGCTCTGCTAACATTCTTTTGCTGACATTTTTGTTTTTCTCTGATAAAAAATATATACTGAGGCTCCTGGATATGTATAAATCATTTCATTTATGAAGGACACTGAAGGCTGCAACCATATTTTGTGATAACTTTTATCACTTCTTCAGCACTGCACAAGGGCAGCTTACAAACAACACAAGCCTTTCGCTTTGTTACTGTACTGAATTGCTTTGACTGGTAACCTGAAATTAGCTGATACTAGTCAGCTTTCACAAACCTCTTGAGAATGTTTCAAGGCATGAAACTTAGATCCACCAATTAGAAGTGAATGTGGAGGTGTGGAAGTCATACCCTTTTTACCATGGGCCACAGACAACAAGAAAATTGTGACACAACTAAATAGTACCAACAAGACTACTAAGAAACAGGAGGGCTGTCTCTCAGGAGAGTAATTGTTAATCTCCAATATCTTTAAGACTACTTCTTGCATCAATCTCTGCTTCCTCTGCCAAGGACAAGAGACAAGTGGAATCAAAACAATATCATGAAATAACACAATATAGCAGAAACCTTGAAGGAGAGCCATTGTAACCAACCTCTCCGAACTTTAATTCTATTTATTTTTCTCAAGCTGACATGAAAGGTGGTGTTGTTGTTGTTGCTACTTACAGACTGATTTCAGTGCATGCAGCGGCTATCCTGTGGTGATTTTGCCTTCTCATAATGTCTTTGCACTGTTCTGAAACGTACAGCAAAAATCCTGCTGTTAAAAATTTACAGAACAAGTTTTAATGAATTCTGTTGATAACTTCTCTGAGATGCTCTCTGACATTCTAACAGTTTTGTGATTTTAACATTCACATTGATAATCCCAAAGACAAAACTGCCAGAGGATTCTGTAGTCTGTTTGAAACTTTTTATCTGTTGCTGCATGTGAAAGGGCCAACACACAGCCAAGGGCACACACTGGATTACAAAGTGTGTGGATATTTCTGACAGCATCGACAGAAATATAAACAGTTCTCGTGTCTTTTTTACTACTGGTTAAGAGCGAACTAATCCACCAACATGTTTAGCCCTTGACTTTCTATCCCTCGATAGGTAAAATGAGTTTGTGTCTTTTTTTCAGCAAAAAAAAAAAAGAAAATATTGTGGTCGTATACCTACATGTCAAACAATTGAACCAGACCACTGCTGCAATTTCACAGAAACATTTGGCTAATGTCAGCATTCAATGCTATCATTTTAAAAAACGCTGGAGGATGTTGTGAAGCATCTTAATTCATCTGTCTGCTGTTTGACAGCCTGCCAATAAGCCTTTTCCTTTTATTTTCCGTTGCTTCAAAATGGGTGTGCTAAAAAAGGGCAACCTGGTCCTGATGATTTACTATGAAATAATTGTAGGCCCATCGTTAATCTTGAGAACGTTGTTGAGTTTCAGCTCAACTTTTTAAATATAAATAGCCTTTTGGGTAGTTTTCAGTCTGGCTTTGGATCAGATCTCAGCACTGTACTGATAAAGGTTTTAAAGTAAATTTGTCTTAATACTGATTCAGGTAAACATCAGTTTTGATGCTGCTTTTTCTTAATAAAGCCCTTGATACTGTTACAGAGACTGATATAATGGTACAGTCCTCAGTTGGTTTCACACATATGTTTGGTTGCTGCCATTGTTGATCATAAATTTGAGTGGATCACAATGTTGTGGAGTCCCCCAGGGTTCAATGCTTGGCCCATTATTGTTATATTATCATTATATCACTTTATCCAACTGTTTATTAGGCACACAGTATTCTGATAAAGCTGCTGTTAAGAGCCTTACTAAAAAAAGAGTAGAATAGGGAATATTGTATTTTTTTCTTCTAAAAAAAAGTTATGTTTACACACAGATATTTTAAATGCCTTGCCTTCCACATAAAACACTTACAAAGTTAACTGTAATTAAGTATTTAATCCAGCATTACTTATTCACATTTATTTGCTATACCATCTTCTTTTTTCATGCCTTTGGTAGCATATTACTGCATATCTTGGTCCTTAAGGGCCCCACACACCGTTGATGGAAAAAACACTCTGCACTGGCTTTGCCATGTTTTTCTATGTGGAAAGAGATGGTGCCCAGCTTAAATTGCCACCAAGCAATGTGCTCACAGTTCAAATTATTTCAACTGTAGTCTCAGTTGCTGCTGACCTTTTATTGCACAAAGGATGAAATAACAGCTGTATGTGATGTAGAAGCAGCACACAAAAGTGGGGGTGGTAGAGAGAGGGAAGAAAAACTCTCTTTGCATTTTAGAACTCCCTGAACTCTGTGACAAAAAATTAACATCTAAAACAATCTTGCCAGGAAAAGTAATGCATGGCAAAAAAGTCAGCAAGCAGATGGAGCTACCAGGTTTGTGAACAGGCATTTAGTTTCCACACCTCGACTCGCCAAATCAAATGTGCACTTTTTGATGATGTTTGCTTGTGCTGCACTACACTCGGCACCCTACGTAATAGTAAGCAAAGGACAAATTCCTAATCATCTGGAGGCAGCCAGCAAATCAGTGTAACAGTGTCAAACCACTGGCATGACTCTGTATCTCTATCCATGTTTGCGTTCTATTGTATGAGACCCACAGCTGCTTGTCATAGCTGCCTAGCTTAACTTGAGGTCAAAAACTCTACAAAGAGCATTTAAATTAACTTTATCAGTTGATATTGTCATCTTTGCCCAATGGGAAGATGTTATAATAACTCCAAGTATCCCACAGTTTCCACCATATCTGGGGCAATATGCAATTTGCAACTCTGTGGTCCACCACAAATAGCCTTGCTCCATCAGTCATCATAAAAATCTATCACAGAAATTCATTTCAGCATACTCTAGCCTGTTGGAGTGTAGTCTATACTTGAAGTATACTTGAAGAAGTTGTGGTTATCCAATATATGATCTTTGTTACCTGACGGAATAGCCATTGTGTCCTTGTAGAAAAACTGTGTTTTCTTTGGATATTACAAACAAGTGTGGCTCTTATTTTCCCCTCTGAAGAAAGTCACTTTCAAAATGACCATCTCACAGAGAAGTTGTAGGTGGGAAAACATAAAAATGCTCTTCTTTCTGCTGGTAGATTCAAAACACAGGATCAAAATGCTTACTCTGCTTTCAAAGAGTGAAATTATATGCTTCTTTCTTCACCCTTTAACCATAGTTCATACCGAGTGATGGTGATTTTAATGTGATCATTTTAAAAAGTGCTCCTTTAAACACCCCACTCAGACACACTTTCAGTGTTATTTAATCGTGAAATAATGTAATTTAGTGTTGGGCATTCATCTTTTTCCATCCTCAGTTATTTCCCAGAATGCTGATGGACATTACCTGAAAAGTTGAACTGGTGTTTTTTTATGTGCAAAGGTTGAGGGGAAAAATGACTACCTCTAAAAGCTTTATAGTTATAGGCATGGCCCTGTTAATGGTAACAGCAAGTGCATTGTCCTGGTTCAGAGAGCAAGTACAACAAGTCCCCAGAACAAAAAAAACAATGTACAAAGGAAAGCCCAGGCAATATGTTTCTATGGTGGGTGGGTGTTTGTTCCTTTACAAAGTGTTTTGATGGCTCATTATTGGGGCTGTGTTTAAATCAGTGTTGAAAAGCTACAGGATAATTTGCTTTTTAACAACGCAGCCTGTCTCACAGCCTGTGTGTGCCACACAATTTCTCCCTACCTTGCCAAAAGCAGATACTCTACCTTATTTTGCTTGTTTGTTTTGGCAAGTATTACCAGGGGGCACTGCTGATAATAAGTCCATAATAAGCTATTTTTGGCTTGTAATCAATGTAAAGTGTTTATAGATATAAAACAACTCCCAAAACCAAAAAAGTAATGCAAAAGCTGAAGAAAAATGTCAACTCTGGGTAGAGCTTTGTAGAAAGCAAAGAAACTGCAGGTATAGTAACTGCACTTTACAAAGGTCACCATTAAAGGGGAATCACATTTTTTCAAACAAAACCTGTTTTATTCGTTTTTTCATATCGGCTTGATGTGGTGTGAGTTCAATACATACACACCTGCACATGCACAAAATGTACAATGGAAAATAGTGAGTATGGGAGAAGCACCTGACTGATTCCAAAACCTGACAATGACTATTAATATTTTAGAGGGGTTCTTTTTTCCTGTTGACTCCAACATAAATAAGCTGGAAATGCAATGACACAGTTGCACTTTGTCTATGTTTGGTACCATATCCACAACATATAGGAATGCAGTCTGTGGATGTTTTAAACCAGTTAAAAAATACACCATTTGGCAAATACATGCAACAGCCAATTTAAGTATCTGTTTTTTCTTTAGGTTTTGTGTTCTACGGTGGATTATGTCTTAAATGTGGTGCACAGAATACATTATTTTAATGAAAAAATAAATTATATTAAAAGTAATCAGCTGCGCAACAAAATGAGGCTCTTAAGTCTGAATTATCAGACTTATTATAAAGTTTTAAATAAGTAAAAGCAATTAGCATTTCTTTGAAGATCATCTTTATACTCAGTTCAACAGTTTAATTTCCCTGCTCAGCATAAAGAAAACTACTATTCTTTATTATATGTCTCAGAACCATTAATAAATTATCTGATGATAAATAACCCCACTGACCTTTGAAGTTTTCAGCATTTGCAGGAAATCCCAATTAATCAAATAACTCCGACTGAAATCAAACTGTGGACATAATGTGAGATATTGAAATACGCTGAATCTTGGCGGAAGAATTGAGATGAAAGAATACATCCCTAAATGGAGAACATGTATTTAAACTGGCGTTTGTCTATACTGTCACTGTACATGGTGTAACACAAGTTTGCCTATTTAAGGTCATGAGAGTCAGAGTAATAGGCCTATATCTTGTGTCAAAAGATTCATCTCAAATGTGAGTGTATTTGAAGTACAGCCTGCATGAGTTTCTCACAGACATACAAGAGACATACCTCATCACTTTCACTGCCGATGAAGTCATCCTCAGGCTGGGCCTCGTACCGCCTCACACTTTTGCTCTGAACCTGATCAGCTCCCATCTCCATCTTCTCCTGGTCACCCTGGCCTGGCCCTCGTTTGGGTGAGTGTGGCTGGGATGAGAAAGTGAACACCTCCTCTCGCAGAGTGAGCTGGGGCTCAGACCCTTCATTACTCTCCCAGCTGCTCCAGACCTGCAGGTCACATGGCAAACCTGGACAGATCGAGCAGGAGGGAGACTGTGCTGGTGTGGGAGCAGCGCCTGAACTTTCCTTGGCAGGGGTGCAGCTACGCTCATCTAAAATAAAAGATTAGAGAACAAAAACAAAAACAAGACGGTTTTAACCCAAACAGGAGTAAATTCTCCATTTGAAACATACACTGTTGCATATGAGTGCATTGTTAAAGAGGCTTTGAGTGTAGAAATTGTATAATACATGGATAAGTCTTTCAGAATACACATGAAGGTCTTAACTGCAAAGACTGAGGGGAGTATAATGATAGGCATCTCATTACAGTGAGCGATAAATCCGTTTCTAATTTTTTCATCATGTGACTAATGGCGTTCTAATTTCATTTGATCATATGCACATAAAAATTCATAATAACAATATGCAAAATTGTAATGAATTCCATCGCTTGCCAAAGGAGGACATTAATTTCTCCCGCAGTGACATTTTTGTGTTGTTTTTTTTAACAGCCCTGCAATGCTAATGCCTTAACGACAATATAACAATATAAACAACATAATCAACAGTGAGAACAGCAGTTTACTGCAAAGTTGTCACTCATGAAATGACAGCTCTGTCCAAACATCCTTAGAAATCTAACTGGCATATTTTCTAAGCAAATATTGTTCCTATCCAGCTTTAATCACTTTTGGTTTTCCACTTTTGTTCAAGTAGAAACAGAAAATCTTACAGCAGTGTTACAATATCTGACACTGTGTCCCTGACAATATGGGTACAGTCTTTTTGAGCCTGAAATGAAAGTTGCATCCATTCGTGTGTGTGTCTGCAAGACAAAGCACTGAATCTTAAACTCCACGATAGGCGTGACATCAAAAGAGGCACCTCTGTCTGAATGAGTGAACACATTCGAACCTCTCGACAGTATAATCACTTTCTCTAATTGCCCACTGTGTGGCAAACCCTGGGCTCAGGAGATGTCCCTGTGACTTTTATTTAATGTGCCACATTACCATTAATGAACTAACTACTTTCCATCTGTGGGCAGGGCTGCAGCAAAGGAGCTTATTGCTGTAGAGAAACATCCATAAATGAGCTTTCAGAGCACGTGCACTCATTTTGTGAGGACAATGCTGGTGTAGGTGGGGGTGTGTGCATGTGTGTGTGGTTATGGTGGCAGGGGGTGGGGATTCTGTGGGATAGAGTAGGAGTAGGTACTCCTAAAAAAAAAAAAAAGAAAAAGAAAAAAAAAGAAATCCTGCAAATGGCCTTGACGTGGGTTATGCAAAATTTAAAAAGGGGAACAAAAGTGATGGTGTATGCAGCATACAATGAGGCTCATTAAAATTCATGCAATATTTTGAAGTGATTTAATTCATAAACTAAGAGCAGAAATAGGTATTTTTCTCAAGTATAAAGGAACTACTTGGTGAAATCAGAACATGCAAAGTAGACACCAATACCACTCAATATGCACATTATTCTCTTTTGTCCCATCCCTCGCTGTCTTTTTAGACCTTTCTAACCATCACTCAGTGGAAAAGTGCACATGTCTTCCTGCTGCTGCTTCCTGCTGTCATGCTCCCTGTCTATTCACAGCAGATGTGAGCCTCACCTGCTGTTAGGTGCTTTGTCTTTTCTGTTGGGGTCAGAGGTTGTTGCTTGCTCTCCTGCCTACTGGGTGAGGGAGTGCTCCTCTCCCTGGTTTTACTTTTCTTTCTGTGGCCACCATTAACAGCATCTGGAGAGGCTGTTAACCAAAAGAACATCTTATCATATTAACATTCACCAAACTGTGTAGATTCTTGGCTGGTCAGTCAATCTCCATAACCCCCCCACGTCAAATTGCCCAACTTTACAGCAGAAATAAATGTGTTTTCAGCCTGGTAAAAAAATGCTTATGGTCACTATAGCGAATTTAAACATTAAAAACAACTGTAGGGGGTGATTTGCTTATACTACTCACCTGTGTTAACATTTTAATAATGCCCATAGTTACACATATTTAAGGGTGTAGTCAGTTTAAGTGACAGGCTGTATATGAGGCTTTGCTACAGTCTGTGAGTCAGATCCACCCCTTCTCCTCCACAACCCCACCCTCTCATCCAAATATGGTGACTTCTGATTTAAAAAAAAAAAAAGATTGGCCTAATGGCCTAAATGCCAAACTCCAGGTTTCAATATGATAACCCACAAACCATTGGGTGGTGGCTACATCTATCATTTATGTAGTCTTGAGTCTATCATCTCAACATACAAAGGGTTTCCACAGGTATGAACAAGTTAAATTAAGGACTTTTAAAGAACTTTTTAATGCTACTTTTAAATGTAGGACCAAACTGGCCTTAGAAATACACACCAAAAATGAAAATCTACACTTTCCAAGTAAACACTAGTGCCAGTTCAAAATAGCCAATGTTCTGAACCAGTCATCAAAGTTTGAACTTTGTGTCATTTTGAGGTATGTTGTCAACATGTTTCTTTTCCTAACACAGTAGCTTTACTTGTCTTAATCTAACCTCCATAACTGCACATTAATTATGTAATGTTAGGCAAAGTACCTAACATAATTTTGGGCGCTAAATTGTAGGATGTCATAAGAACTGTTGCATGACAATATGTCACTCTACCACACAGTAAATATAAAAGATAACAAGCAGGCTGCCTAGCAAGGCCTTGGTGCAATCCTTTGAAACAAGAGCAAAATGGCTTGATTTCTTTCAGAGAAAAGGCAATGAGCAATGAAAGAAGAAATGACCCCAAATTAGCAAGAAACTGGTAAAAAAAAAATCAAAGAAAACTGCCTGAAAAATTAAAAAAAAAACAAAACAAGTCTTCAAAATAAGTGCTCAAAATTTATATTAATTATGTAACATAATTTTAAATATAATTGACTCGGCTCGCCTCTGACCACCTCTCCTTGTCTCTGCCCCGATAAACCTAACAGCATTCTGTCTCCAGCCACGATTTTGGCCATTTCTCTCTAAGCAGGTCATAGCCTTTTTTTTCCACCTAAAAAAAAAATCGCACCACAGGTTCAATGGTTTAAACACTTTTGAAAAGTGTCTGAAAGCAGCTTAAGAAAAATGATGTTGTCCCAAAGGGTTATAAATGCAGTGATTTAATAGGAAAAGGGGGAGACAATTCAGGCATATTGTGCATACAGGTGTGTCAAAGTCTGCGCCCCACCGAATAGTTAGTAGTGACTAAAACGCATTTGTAAATTTGCATTTACAAGTTAAGCCATTTTAAGGACTTGCAGCCACCCTAATAGACAGAAAATGTAAGGTGTAGTGCACACAGTTTACCTGACAATGCTAGCTTCTCTCTTCTAGCACTGTAGACCCGCAGTTTCTTAGATCCCAGCTTGTCCAACACTCTGTCATTCGGGGGATGGGGCTGCAAACTGCCAAGTGTTCCTACATGCAGGATTTTCACCATTAGAAAAGCTTTATAACACAAAACAGTTAAACATCAATGTTATTATAGCCTGCCAGAAACATATCTGTGAACTGATTATGCACTGTGAAAATCCTTATTAATGAAGGCATTCCGGTAACTGAGCTTCTTACATTCATTCAGTGCCTAGAGAATACATCCAGCTACATTATGTTCAGCTGAATTAAGGAATTTTAATCATCATTCAGTCATGCTCAAAGGCTGTTGTATTATCAATTGTAAAGGCTGTTATTAGGTGCTGTCAGAGCTGGGCTCTTGTTTTCTTGGTTCATGTGCGATGCTTTTACCAATGCACAATAATCGGGTGCATTCTTAAGACCATGAGGAGGCGCTTTTACAGATGGCAGTACAGTTTAAGTCACGCAGCTTTAAAAGCTTGATCGGCATTAATGCACATTATATTCACATGCCAGATAATAAAAAAGGTAGGTGATCTGCAATCTATAAAGATTCTCAGTCACACGGGGCATTAGATATGTAGAGGTACGAGACTCACTAGAAAGTCTTCTAGCTCCTCATTCTCTACATGAAGTGGAAAAGTGAGTATCACTGCACATTAGCCGATTACATATCATTTAAGTTTAGTAAATAACATATGCACTTTCGTGACACCTGATCAAGCACTGGAAATTTCCCTGCATACCAACAACAGCAAGGTGAAACAACTTCATAAAAATGGCACTAGAAAAACATTTTTTTGCTTTAATCCATTTTATGAAGTGCACATTGCATGATTCATGTAAACTCTGTCAGATATATAAAATACAAGTATCCTTAAAAAAAACGCCTTTATTTTACATGGCAATATAGATTAAAATGAGCAACACATTGCCACTCACAGGTCTTTATCAAGGTCATAATCTGCTGTAGCGACAGCAGTCTGCACAAACCCCACAGTGTGCCTTGGATCGTTTTTGAATGAGACTTGCATTTTATATTTTTTGATTGAGAGTATACTTCACTCATGCAATGAGCACTTCACAAGATTGAATAAACACAGTATACCTGAAGTATCCAAAGAGCACCTGTGACCACTTCACCCAGCAGCACTTCTCTGTCTTCTTTATTTGCTTTGATGGCAAAAGTCCCAGCTCTGTACTCAAAACAATCTTTAGGGGCCACTATGGAAAACTGAGGGTTTGGACAGTTGTGATATTAGTACAGTTGAAACCGCCACTTCTCCCCAGGTCAAATTGATCCTTATAAGCGAATAATTATCCTAACCATTTTTTTTTTTCTCTTTTCATTATTTCTCTTGCAGATTGCCATCAAATGACATTTGTATATTTATCACACTGATATAAAGTAAAGAAACTGACCGCTTTGCTATTTACTGAATTTTACAGATTGTTTAAAACAAAATACAGCTGTTTCTTTACGGGCACTTTCTGTGACCAGGCTTTATAACCCAAAAAAATGTGGTCTGAAGACATGTCCCTTGCCAAAAAATAGTCTTGGTTGGTTGCCAAAAACTGCAAGGCATTACCTGTTTTTTTGTTTGTTTTTGTTTTAGTTTTTAATGAGACATTTTATCGAAAGTTGAAGGCCACATTTCTAAGACCACTCACCTCCTTTTTTAAAAACAAAAGACATGTTTATGCCATTTTCAATGTATCTAAATTATATTTCTGTCTCGTCTTTTTATGTTTGTGCAGCTTTCAAGAGCCATAAGTCTATATTCAAACTGTCTCTGATTGCACATGGGAGAAGTGGCATTCAGGGCTTTTTGCTAAAAAAAAAAAGTCTGACGTAGTCTGAAAAATAACATAGTGTATGATACTAATAAGATCTAGTAGTGGATGAGTGGTTAAAACACAGGGCTTTCATTCAGTAGGCAGGGTTCAAGTCAAAATTCATTTATTTTTGGGTCGTGTAAGTGACTCTTAGACGTTGGTAGGATGCTCAGGAAGGACGTCCAACCAGGTAATGTCAAAGATGTCTGCACAAGTTTAAGGAACTATCTTTAAACCGTAATGGGACGTCTTAATAGGATGCTCAAACAACAGCCATTTAACATCTTGATGTTTGCTGGGAATCCAACTGAAAAGGGCAGCTTCAACCACAAGACTTTTCCCCCTACACCTTCATTTATTTGTCTCCATCACTAGCAGCCATAAGGTTTGAGAGAACTACGTTTTTCATTGAGAGAAAGTAACTTTCTTTTTCCAGTCATGAGTTCAATGTCAGTGCAGCACTAACACCACACAGCCAGCTGGAAGCAGACAGGTTACCACAGGGTAAAGTATCATGGGAGTAAAGCTAAAAAAAAACACTGAATTGAAAACTGTGAGACTACTTGATGTTTATAAACCAATATCCAAAGAGCATTTGTATATATCTACGATTCCATTAAACTTTTTTGATCCATATAATTGGATGATCACTGTTACCGTGATCATTATAAGTGGTTTCCGCTGTATCTAGTTTATAATTGATTAAACCTGTGCAAAAATGTGAGAAAAGAAAGCAGGCGTTGCTCGTCCTAAAAAAAATTTTCTAGCTACAGGACTAATTTTCTGGAAATTTTCCAAAAACTTGTCTGTCCTCGGTTCAGCTACATTTTAGTTCATTTTCACATTTTCTGCTCCTTATTCCCACCTATCAGTCATACATATACTGGTACACCAACTCACTCCCTTTGCCAAATTGTCTTATGTGCATAATACCTCCCTGCCAGCTCCCTTTCTGGCTCTGTTTGCCTTCGCTGATTGCTTACCTATTATTGACTGTGCTTTTGAACAAAGACCAAGTAATCTGCCTTTTATGATATCTGCTCTACCTCTGCATCCTGTGGATGAGTCCATATTACAGCTTAGACTCTAAATATAACAATATCTCGCTTTCTTTCTTCTTCACCATTATCTGCTTCCATGTTAGCTGCTTCTTATAGTGCTCCAGAATGAGGAGTAGCTTCAATATTTGGCCAGATAACCGGAAGTCGGTTGGCATGGAAAGCACACACAACACAAACAACAAGTTGGACCCAGATATGTGCAGTACCTTGTACACAAAAATCACTGCTAATAGTCAGCTTTGGTTCAATTTTCCTACACAGCCTTTCATCACTGAATCTAAAGACTTCTGGCCCATCATGTAAGTACAGAATATGTCAGAATACAAAGACACACAAAAATAGAATAAAAAGACAGAAAATAATAATAATATTCTCACTTTAAGTGCAATATATATTTTTTGTATTTTGCTTTTCATGTCTATATTTAAGTACTAATCATGTATGTCTGAACTTGTGTGTGAGTGTAATTCACTTTTTACCTTTTGCCATTTACTTTAGTCTTTTATTCTTATTTTCCACTGTCATTTGATCCCTATTCAACTATTGAATAATAGTTTAGATTACTGAATTTATAATTTTTATATTTTTATATTTTTATAACTTGTCAAAATTGAATTGTATTCATTATCTGTAACTGCTTATCATGTTAAGGGTCGCAGGGGGGCAAGAGTTGATCCTACATGACATTGGGCAAGAGTCGGCTTACACCCTGGACAGGTCGCCACACTGTCACAGCGCTGACACATAGAGACTCAACCATTCACACTCACATTCACACCAACGGCCAATTTAGAGTCTCCAGTTAATCTAACTTGCATGTGTTTGAATAGGACAGGAAGCTGTAGAACCCAAAGAAAACCCATGACAACCATAACAACACTGTGAGGTGACAGCACTAACCAATGCACTACCGTGAGACCCAAAAATTTTACAGATACAACTAACCTCTGTTCAAATTCAGTTACACATATCTATAAATTGCATTGTAGATATCTGTAACTGAATTAAAATATAAGTCAGTGGTAAGTCAAATTGTAATTAAGTTAGTTAAAGATATCTACAATGCACATTTTCACTCATAAGAAATTAACATTTGATATCAACACTTAGCATTTTGATGAGTGAGATGTTGGCTTAGAATTCTAACTCATCAAAAAGCCTTTATTTCAGCAACTGATAGACCAGGACATGTATAGTTGTAGAAAGTATGCAGAGTTGTTAAAATGACTATGGACTTCGATTCAAATTTACCCTCAAGAAGTATGTGGGACGGTTCTCTGTGTGATAACTTGTCACTCTGCGTGGCAATGCTCTCACTTTCTGCAGTAACTTTTTGGATCACTTTACTGGCTGGGGATCCCTGCGGGGAACAGTAAACAAAAAGAAAAACAAGTTCAAAGCCGTGTTCTATTTTGTACTTATGGTAATGTATAACATAAAGGGATATATGTTATTATGGGATTCATGAGATTACCGCATTTGTGATTAAGAGTACACTTATATCTGTTCCATCTGAGGCTGCACTGCTTTTTTTTCCAGTTTGAGGGGGTGGCCCTGAGACCCTGGAGCCTGACGCTGCGAGTGAAACACCCTGGGGCCTGGATTGTCGATAAGTGGTTGATCTTGCAGTGGTAGATTGATCAGGAACTGCAAAAAAAATCCCATTATACGTTGACCAGTAGTGATTTTGCTTTTTGGATAGGGTTTTCTTTGAGGCATTTTCTTACATCTTATGCTCATACATATTTGAAGGGCGTTTTCACATCTATAGTTTGGTAGACACTGTGCGATTTGGGGGTGAAGTTGCAACAATTTTGCATTTTTTTAATAGCTCAGATTAGTGTTAAAACTGCACTTTGTCAAGTGCACCAAATATCATAAACAAATGAGACTGTTGCAATCAATCAAATATTTTAAAAGAAGGCAAACAATATGAGCAGCCGATAAGACAATCAGCTGTTAAACATTTCAATCTTTGAATGAACCCTGATGAGGGAGAGATTATGATGTGTTGTCCTTGTTACACAGAAGATGAGAGAGGCATGCTCATAATAAATTATGGATTAGCACTGTTTTTTGGTTCACTTCCTGTATTTTGGTCGGATCACATTCTCACCTCAAGTGAACTGAACTCTAGTGCATGTGGAAGCGAACCAAGACCCGCATTTTGAGGCAGACCAAAGTTCATATGAGCTTTCGCACCACCCCCAAATGAGCTGAAATTTTTGACAAAACGTTGCTACGAAGGGTGACAAAAAATTCAATATCAGACATCTATGCCAACATCAGTTTCACGTATAATGCTGACAACAGATGATGTTAATATTTTGTTGGTTTTAAGTAATTCTGTAAAGTAACCAAAAGCCAACGTCCTCCAAACATCTCATGCTAAGGTCAGGTATGGATAACAAACCTATTTAAATTCAATGTTTGTTCAAGCTAAGAGTCTCTAAGAGTATATTTCTGATATCATATTAATGCCTGGTGTTGGCTTGGATAGTTCATATAGATTAGAAGTCGACCAATATTGGTTTTTCAGGGCTGCTACCAATACCAATTTTTAGTAGTTAGTGAGACCGATTATGGATATGCCTTTACAATAAAAATGAAAATCTTTCTGTCAATATTTAGAATTTGGAATATAACAAACTCCAACACAAAACTTTGCTTAAATGCCTTCAGCAAATGCTTAATCAAAACCAAAACCTTCAACATCATATACAGCAAATTCCCATCAACTTTTTTTTGATAAAGTCAAGTGAAATTTTAAATAAAAAAATACATAAAACAAATAGCTCCCTGAGGTTTTACAAAGTAAATGTTCCTCCCATGCTGACACTTTCTTTGCACTTTTTATTGAATTAATTTATCGGTGATCATTAAAATAAAATGCAGATACAAATAATCTGCAAAATGCAAAATATTGTCTCTAATTATTGGCCAGGCTGATAGTCTGTCAACCCCTGAGATGATAAATGTAGCCTTAAAGCATGTTCAGTGTGAAGGCCGCAGACAGGCATTTTAAAGATGAGTGAAAAGCCGTATCCGAACTAGCCACAAAGACCTTTTAAAGCTGCTGTGGCTGATTTTTAAAAAAATAGTAAATAGAAAACTTTAAAAACATTCCTTTTTCTTGCTTTGGATTTGAGCCCAGTGATTACAACATGTAGTTTATAGTTTAGGTTGAATATAAATTAGACTCTACTGCTGGTCTGATTGAACTGGTGTTTTTCTTTAATCTATCAATCTGCTCCATAATCATCGTGTAAAAATAATGGGCTCTGGAGGGAGCCGTGATAGGGCCGCGACCTGACCCTGCTGTATCTGTGCCAGGGCTCATTAGGACCACCACCGCTGATGCTAACAGAAAAACAAACTTTCTGTCTGATCCTCATCAGAGCAGAGAGCAGACACTTTCATTCCACAAAACACACAGGATCGTCAAGATGATACAGACGGAGCCGAGTCGGATGCACTGAGAGGGAAGAAAAGAAGTCGCACTCCTTTGAAGCAGCAGATTCGACACTCACAAATGACCCATGTTTACAGTAGGAGTGAGTACATTTCAGTGTACTTCAGATCTGCAGATGCCCATTAAAGAATTTAAAGAATGTGGAAACAATAGAATAAAAGAATTAAATAAGATATATGATAGCTGATAGACAAAAGAATATTTTGAGTTGTGATTTTGATCTGTGAAAATTCACTGACCTTAAAACAGAATATCTTTGGTGTAATGGCATATTATATAATCATGGTTTGTTAGTTGGCTCCATGACAAAAACGGCTGTAACTTACTTTTAACAGTTTCTGACAGATTGGTACTGAAGCAACAATATTCACCAAGCAACTTGGTCACAGCTAAATTGGATGCCTACTCTAATAGCAATCATTTTACTTATGATTAGGAATGTTATGCTAATAATGCAGATGCTAATTATGAAAAGCTATTCCTTGTGCGTGGTTACTGCTCTCTTCTATGGGCACTGCCAGTTGACTAAACATGACTTAGACAGCTGTCAGAACAAATAAATAAGCGTTGATAAAAAAAGGCCACAGAGGCGGCGGAACTGGATTACTGGTGCATGTCTCTTCATATGAGGAGATAATTGCAGCTCTCTAAGTACAGGTGAGGTGCAAATGAACACAAAAATGAGGACCACAGGAATTTCGTACGAGGAAAACAAATCGATTATCATCCCAATCGCAGAAAACAATTTTTCCATGTGCAACAATTTCTGGAACACAAGTCTTTTCTGTGCATAATAACTGTTTCACTGGTAGCTGTCGGCTGATATCCTGTGTTGTTTAGATTTACACATTCAGTTTATCAGTCATAATTTACAACCCGTTGTGATGTATCATAAAAGACATGCATTAAATGGACAGAAGTAAGTGGACACCTAAATTTTAAACTTTCATGTTTTTGTTTAACAACTCAAAAACATTTTATAAAGCCATGTTTGCCTAAACCCCCCTCAGCATTTGTATTTTGACTGAATACAGATCTGACTGTAGTTATAGTGAGAGGGATTTCAAAATTTTGTCTTGTTATCTGTTCCTTGTACAAGGACTGAGCTCTGTAAGAAAGAATTTATGTGCTCTGCTTCCCTTGCTTGAAATAGCATTAAAAAAGTATTTAAAAAGAAAGACAATAAGAAAATTTGTCTCTCTGCCTGAAGAGCACAAGGATAAATTAATGGGTTGGTATTTGTCATTGTCCGTAAGTATTTTGATATTTAAACATGTTAATGTAATATCTTTATCTTTTTATTGTGGGTTGAAATAAAAAAAAGAAAAAAAAGGCTTTTCATATCATATCAACAATTCTAGTGTGGTTCTAACTGCATGTATATGTACTGACTTTGTCATCGTGGATAGTGGCAATAATGGATGGCGTGATACTGGGGCAAGATGCCTACCAAGCTGCAGACCACTGATCGAGACCAAAAAAACAACACCGGCTGTTTTTCAGCAAGACATGTGGCATTTACAGCCATTATTGTGGCACCACAAAATATTTTCTTAGCGTAAGCATGTTTGTGCCTGAATACAACCAAATGTTAATCACAGTGATGTCGAAGTTTAGTTTTAAACTTCCAAACATGCTATGCTATGCTATGTAGAAGTTTTTTACATAGCATATACAAGGTTTGCATAAACATACGTTGTATAATGCCAACATTTATTCTAGTGATTGGGCTGGGTTTGCTAAAGTTGTCAGAAAATCTTTGTGCAGTAAAACATATTTGCCTCCAAAATGAAGTGGAGTAGTAAGGTAGTAAGTGTAAAGTCGCACAAATTGGAAATACTCAAGAACAAGTGCCTTAGAATTATATGTAAATATACTGCTCAAGTAAATTTACTTGGATACTCTCTACCACTGCTCATTTATTGATTCACAATCCTGTGATTTGCTCTTACCTACCAGAGTCAGAACTCAACAGTCCAGCCCTCACATCTGCCTTTCGCAAATTCTCCATGTTCAACACCTGAGTGACGTGCTTTACATCTGATGGGAACTGACAACTGCGCGGGATCAAGTCCATGAGACCAGCTCCACCTAGAAACATATCTAGATATGAAGAAAAGAGCAGTCTCAGATTAAGCTAATCATAGAATAAACCAAAACACATCATCATGATAAAATATCACGCAACAAAGTTAAACACTTTGATCCACAGAAAAATACAAATGACAAGCTGTCAGTACTGGCGAGTAGTGTAGGTGTGCACTGAGTAGCTAGTGCCCAGTGCAGCTGTTAGCTCTGCTGAGCCATGTCTGAGTTAAAAAACAACCACCACTGATCTCTCAGCCAACTTCCACAGAAAACAGCCAACTGTCTCTCTCTGTCTCCACATACAGACACACAGCTTTATATAACCTCAGAACAAATCTACTCACAGTGAAGCTTTAAAGTAAGCTGATAAACTCTGTTTTAACATTGATCATTACCATCATTTGACGTTCCTGTGGGCTCTGTTTTCATGGTGAAGATTCTGCGGACTTTACAGGTAGCAAACAAAGTGATGCCATCCAGTGTCAAAAACCCCTTGAAGAGCTCATTGGTGAATGATGCAAGGTCGATGCACAGAGTAGACCACTGAGACAGCAGAAACAAAATGATTTTGCAGTAAAAAGGATCTCTTAGAGACGCAGCTCAATGCCTACTAAAAATATGAATACGGATATAAAAAACAAAAAGACAAAACAAAACAAGAGCTGAAAGCATATCCAAAAATATTTAAAAAATATATATATGTCAAGGATGAGTTAGATACTCACAATACTGCGTTTCAATCCTACAAAAGGTATCTTTGCATGCAAAAGAGTGGCAGACATCTCTTTATACACTGTTGATAAGTGAAGTCTTCTTTTCAGGTGCTCTGAATCAGTGATCCTGTAAATAACAGAAAACAAAACATGAATTATCACCAGCATTAATCATTAATGTCATTAGGAAAACCTGAGGAGACAAAGCCACAAGCTTTATTGGTCTCTAAGGTGAGCTCTCAAAGGTGCTTTCACATTTATTTAGTACCATGAAATCAGCCGTCATCACACATTCGAAAGGAAGAACAGCAATGCCAGCAAGACATATATCCCCAGATTCTTGAAATGATATGTGTGGATAAAAAAAAGTAGATATATGACTTTATAGTGAGGAATTACTTCATTTTCTGACAGTTTGTCCTCCTAGCTTTGTTTTCTATATGGCCCCCATGGCATAACAAAATTTAAACAGCAGCATCTATACTGTATACCACAGCCTGAGTCTGTAATAAACTGAATTTCATCACGAAGTAAATTCACACATGAAGAGTTTTGAGCCCAATAAAAGACTCAATAAAGCCTTTAAATATAGACTTCTGTAAAGTCTTGATTGCACAAACACAGTTTATGAATATAAGAACATTGGTAACACACAGTGACATTTAATTTTCTATCATTAAACATCTACACATTATGTTTTACAAATGTGTCTTGTTCCTTTGTATATCAACTTGTAGAGTTTACTGCTGCTAATGTAAAAGCCGTCTTCATAGCAAGTAGTTTAACATCATCTCAATTATAAATGATTATTTAAGCAAATTGCAGTTCATAATAGTGATTGCTCCTATAATCAATTTTCCAGGTGGCTCAAGGGGTTTTTATACTAGATGTAAACAAGCTGTTTTTTTGTTTAATATTTCTTTAAGTGGTCTGAGGGTAATTTACTTTAATTTAACATATATTTTCTATATTTTACTCTGCAGTATAATATTAACTATATGCTAATATAAGGAAGTGTGAATCTCTGTTCAGGATTGCTGTGACTATCATATTGAGCCAAGCTGACTGAGTAATATAAGTCCTTTCTCAACCACAGAATTAAAGATTTATTGAGATCTACAGCAGCGCACGCTCACAAGTGTTGTTCAAGGTGAGCTGCAATGTATAAAGTATAAAGAAGAATAAAAAAACATTGAACTTGCTGTACTTACACAAGCTCAATTGAAAAATCTTTGCACTGGGGAATATTCACTTGAAGGACCAAGAATCTTTGGAGAAGTCCAACTTATTAAAAAAAGGAAAGAAGTGAATTAATATCAACATGGGAACAACAAAATAAAGTTTACATGGGTGCAGGTGTGGTGACTTACGAGACATTTTCCCACTCTCTGGCATTTGCATCTTGACTGTCTGGCTGCTTCCCTCCAGACAGTAAACAAATCCCTTGACTTCTTTATTGTACTCCTAAGAGACGAATTAACACAGACAGGACCTTGCTAGGTCTACACAGCCTTGCTAAGTATGATGACCAGTATTGAGTGCCTATAGTGTGTCACCGAGAGCAGACTGCACATGTTTTTATGAGACCATATGCTGTATATGAGGTTTGAAATGGGAAGGCTATGTGTCAAGAACACCTCTATAATGATAAAAAAATCCATTGTGAGTGCACGGAAAAAGTGGTTAGAGTGACAGTGTTCCTTGGTATCTACAATAAAATGATCACATAAAGTGAAGTTTCTGACTTTTATCTAACGCAGTTTATTTATAGTCTGTATTTTCAATTATCCTGACAGTTTACAATCTCTTATACAGCCTAATTTGCAGCATCCCAAATGTCCAAGTGGCAAATGAAATTGGAGGCTGTAAAGCAGGGATACTCAACTTGCTTTGCTTGGAGGCCAGCTCTGAAACATGACGGGATTCTGCGTGCCAGTCGCAGCAGCTTCATACATGTTTCTAGGATTGTAGGATGTTTCTCTGATTTTAGGACATTTTCAAGATTTTAGGATGTTTCCAGGATTTGAGGACATTTTAAGGATTTGAGGAAATTTTGAGAATTTTTGGAGCATTTCCAGGATTTTCAAACATGTCTAGGATTTTATATAATTTCTATAATTTCAGGACATTTCTAGGATTTTAGTACATTACGGGCCAAGCCAGGACCTCTGAGGGGGGCGGTAGATCCTCCACTGTCACTTTTTCTGATAAATAAGCCCCTTATTTCTACTAAAAGTACAAAAACAATTCCCTGTGTGAATTACTTTACTTTGGGGGTCACCAGGCACCCTCTTGGGGGCCAGATTTGGCCCGCAGGCCATAAGTTGAGAATCACTGCTGTAAAGGGTGACACCCATGGGAACTTGAACAATACAAAAACAATATAACCCTGCTACAGTGTAAATTCAAAGTTAATGTTTTGATACACTGTTCCTGGGATAATCCAACTGTATGGTAGCCTAATCATTTAAAATTGCTTAAGTGTATGATGTTTCTTAGACTGCAGAAAGATAATGTGTTGCTGTCTATCCAGGCCTTGTTTGCTAGCTTGATCGAGATGACATATTGCTAGCTAACTTATGTGTCATCACCATAAGAACAAGCAAACTAGCAGCCCTGAAAACTCACCTTATGTATGGCTGATGGACCTCCACAAAGCTTCCATTTTGCAACAGGGTCTTTTCCTTGTCCACTAAAGATCTCAACCACAGCTCCACCCTGCGAGAAACATGGTAGGTTTCATTTAGATTAGCTTGCATCTAATATTATGCTAACGTTACATCCGGTTGAAACTCACATTAGCCTAAAACAAGAACATGTTATTTACAAAGACCGTGGCTTTCACGAAATATGAGGCCAAAGTTTGTCTGATGAGCGGTAAATAGATAAAATAAACGTACCTGATAGTTATTTCTGAACATGTTACGTCACGTCAACGGTGAAAATGTTGTGCTATTTTGCCCGGATAGAATATATTTTTACTATCTGTTATGTTACTCAAAAGCGTTTAGCAAGGATTAGTGGGAACAAGTAACATAAAGGTGTAAAAATAGGAAACCGTTTAGCTAACACAAGATAGGTCGCCGTGGTTACCTGACGCTCCTGTTGCCTGTAGCAACCGATGACGGAACCAGAGCCGCGACAAGGGAAGTTCTAAATGCTTCAGCGTCACGTGACTCACGAAGCCGTCAGGTAGTTCCTGGAAGTTATTGGCGGGTAACCTGAATACAATATACAGCGAGACAGAGCTCCGATTTTTGGTGAGTAGCAGTCAATAACTGCATTGATTTACTCGATTGTCGATTAAACGGCTGTGGGCTGAAGCACAGCCCCCGCTGCGGGGTTGTTAAATGTGTTGCTGCATGTCAACAAACAGACAGGCTATGGCATAATAATGTATTGACCTGCACAAGGCTTTGTTGTCATTTTGTCAGTTGACATTGTGAAAGAGAAAAGCTGTTGAATGAATAAATAGGCCTCCACACAAAATACATTATGACCATGTGAAATGGCATGTTGCTGACATGTTTTTGACATGAGGGTAAGATGGGAAAATATGCACCCATCCTGTTAATTCCTCTCCTAACCAATATACGGTACTAAATCTACTCTCAACACATGTATTGCATGACAACATTGTCATCTGAAATGCTGCATTTTTTACATCTATTCCACCAGAACCATTTTAGGGTAAACTGAGTGTAAAAAGGGGAATAGTTATCTATGTAGGATGTATTTTCCAGCATCCCTTATTATTTATTTCTCACTGTTTTTGCACCTTCTGCTCATATATTATATTCAATTTGCATTCTATATTATGCACAGCATGAAATTCATTACTCCTGCACTGCTCCTACACTTAGATTTAATAACTTTACATTACAATACCTGCACTGTCAACCACCTAAATGTGCACTACCATCATAAGTATATCTACTGCAGTAACAGCTCTCTGCATTAGCCCTGGGACTAGACTATTATTTCACTACTGTGTGTTTTTTAGTGTTTTTAGTTAGATATTTTGTATTGAGCTGGGGAGCATCTTGCCCTGGGCAGTACTGGGGCAAAATGCCCCTCAACAAGATTTTCATTTTTGTGCAGTAACAGAAAAATTGGCTCAGCCAATTTGTTTACCCAAACAAAGTGTTGGATTATGCATCATCATCCTGCACATGCTAAAGGCAAGTATATATATATATATATATATATATATATATATATATATATATATATATATATATTTTTTTAAATGTTTTTTTTTTGCAGCAAATTGACTTTGTTCTAATGTGAAGCATCTTCCCCATCTTCCCCTTATGTTATTTGAGCCTGTTTTTTTTCTTCCCAACTGCATAGTTTATTGCAAGTTTTCCCCTTTTTTCTTTAATTCTAGTTTAGTTTATTTCCAATTTTTATTTCCAAGTCTTTCACAGTCTGCTTTTAATTAATAGTTTTCCCAATAGACATTTTATTTCATGTTTTCCTGTTTCAAAGTCTTTATGTGTCAGTCAAGACAGACAGGGCCGAGGTGACCGTCTGAATGAGCAGACAGGACAGTAGTCTTGTGTAGAATGGCTTTTATTTTTTTAAATGATGATAGCAAATATTTTCGATCTTCTCCCAAGTCATCACTGGGCTCATCAAGAGCAAAACAATAGCTGTTCATAACAGATAATCACTATAGGGTTCATTGAGTGTGATAAGGGATGTTTCAAATCAAACCTGACCTAAAGATGTTGCTGAAAAAAAAACCAAACAGTTAAAAATAGACCTGTTTTAAAGTTGTATCTTCTCTTGAAATGCAAAAATCCATTATTGTGTCATTGTCGCTTGCTTTGTTTACCCTGGCAGCAGGACTATTATGAGATCAAAAAGATGTCTTTTTAATTAGCTACTGAGGGAGACCACATCCGGAAGTACATTGGTATGGCTTACCGCTTATTAACATTTTTTGCATGTATCTGACTTCAAACGTAAGGTGGTCTCAGTTATTTATGGATATGGAACAAAAGACGACACAAAAAAGAAAGCTGTCCAGTCACACCTATGACTACTGTGAGTTTTATTGTTCCTGAACAACTACCACAGCAGCGTTTAATATCACTGTCTCCATTTGCATTTTTGTGGATTTTTTTGTGTTTGTGCTTGTTGTAGTGATACCAAAAGGCTCCTCTGATGTAGCAAAAATTGAGTTTTTTTTGTCCTGAAAACATTTTCAGACTGAATGACAAGAATGCATCATAGAGAAAAGAATGCAATACACAGAGCTAGGATCCCAAATCTTCCATAGACACTTCAATCAGTTAGTCAGAGAGATAGGTCAAAAGGAGTAAATGGATTTTCAATATGATGTCACAGTACTGGTGGTATCAACTCTGCAAAGTAAAATCAGTCTGAGAGAGTGCATCTTGTATACATGGATGGATTACTGAACGGGCCCACCGAGCACAGGCCCACTGACCTAAAGTGTTAGGGGCCTCCGTGACCTTCAACTGCAAATTGTCACTCAAATTAAAATAAACTGACCGGAAAAAAAAGACACAAAATGACCTCAGAATGATCCCAAAGAGACACATAATCAGTAAAAACACAAAACAACCACGAAATACACAAAATACCAAAAAAACACACAAAAGTACCCCAAAGACACGCAAAATTTTCTCAGAGACACACAATGACTATGAAAGGACACAAAGAGGCAAACAACTATGAAAGGACACAAAAAGACAACAAAGCGATACAAAAATGACAAAAGAGACACAAAATGATCTCAAAGAGACACAAAACACCACAGAGACAAGAAAATTACCTGAAAGAGATACAAAACAACTACCAAAGAGACACAAAACAACCAAATTAGATACAAAATAGATACAAAGTGAACTCAAAGAGACACAAAACAACCACATGGAAGTTCAAAACTATAAACAGATACAATAAGAAACAAAATGACCTAAAAGAGATACAAAATGACTACCAAAAAGACACAAAACAGTGACAGAGATACAATAATACCCTAAAAAATACAACAAAAGAGACATAAAATTATCACAAAATGATGCAAAATGACCACAATGAGACACAAAACCCAAAAAAAGGATGCTTAACAACAACAAAGAGGCACAAGTCCACCGCAAAGTCTGTCTGTCTTGCTTCCAAGAGAGGTGGTGGGGCCTTTTGCATATCTGTGCCCAGGGGGTCATCTTGTCATAATACGCCATGCTTCCAATTGTGCCTTTTGAGGTCTTTTCCCTGCCTCTCCTTTCACCACTTTCACATTCACAGTATTGTAAATGCAGTATCTTCTTTAAAACTAGCTCCATGAAATATTATGCCCTTTGGGTTTATCATTTCCTCCCACTGATGTACCTGTCATTCTCACATGTGGAACTGTACTTCTGTACAATAAATGTATTAAAATATACCTCTGTGTCGTACCATAAAGGCTGCATAAACTCATGATGCTCTTAACTTTACAGTGATTCATTCTTAACTGAAATGAAGAGCACTTAGGTGAAGTACATCCACTTGTAATTGCTGTAGCTGCATCACCCCTGGAACTTATAATGACTGTGAAGAATGTCCCCGCTGTATTACTGCTGTATTATGACTCTCAGTGCAGAATTGTGTAAAATAGAAACCGCGTCAACAGAGCACGGCACAGTGAAAGTTTCATAAATGACTTTTTTTCTCTACAGGAATGGCTTGACACTGATTGGGACAGACAGAATCATTAAGATAAAGCCTGGCATGCAGTGAACACTGACGAAGCCGGTATGGAGAAATCAGTTAATAAATCACTGCTTGTTAGCATACTTAATTATGACTAATTATTCACTCATTATTTTGAAAAGAATCTATTCATTTGCACCAATCAAAACAAATCAATTAGTGTAGACAATGTTAGTTTTGATATACTGAAGAGTGACAGTAACACAGGCTGTTTTTGCCACTGTTGTTGATGAAATTCATAAAAAAACCCAACTTTTTTTAAAAAAAATAATCAAACTATGACTAGTTTTTTACTAGTGTTAAGCATTGCAATTACACAGCACTGGATTTCAGCTCTCTTAAAGAGCTTGTTTAATGGGGAAAGAGGGAAGCAGGGAGTGACCCTGACAGATGAGTTGCCGACTAAAATGCATCTCAGAGTATATAATACGCACAGCAGCTGACTTCTACTGTAAACCTATTTGTATTGATCCAGTCTGTTTTTCTTCCCAGAACTCATCATCACCAAAGCATACATTTCTTTCAAAGTAAAAAATGTAATCACTCCACGACAGTGTAGAAATGGTTTCCCAGGCCAATAAATAAACTGTGCAGTATATTACAGTAGTAGTACATCCAAAGCTTAAACATGGTTTGTTAGCAGGTGCAATGCTTGCTTTAATAACATTTGAACAAAGACATTTTTATGAGCTAAAATAAGATAAATATACAAACCAGTACGGCGGAGTAGTGAGAGGAGGAATTTTTTCCGTCATTTTGAGGATCAAGTCAATAGTTGATACGTCCAACTTTCAGTATAAGTGCCAGACCTAAGAAACAATAAATCAGAGGGGTCATTATTTTCTGCATTTCGCGAATAAAGCTTACTCCTCCAGTCCATCAAATTCTGTCTTGATACAACATGTCCTTTCTTTATTGCATGCAAGTGTAACCATGGATACCCTTAGGTCTGTCCATTACTAGCTGAAGCTTGTATGCAATTACATGACTGTTATGACAAACGGAATTCAGATGGAGGGCAAGAAGTGAAAAATCCATATATTGCCTGAACTGGAAATAGAGTAAGTTAACATAAAAGCGTTGGATGGACATGAGAGCAAGTATCATTAGAAAATAGAAAGTCATGTTGGATGTGATCCGTTCAGAATGAAAAAAAAGATGATTTTTTTTCCACAAAAGTGACTGATTTACCTGGTGTGGCCACGATCGTTGTTAGAAATTACCTCGTCCTCCAGACCTCCTAACTTTATAAACCTTACACTGCAAGTTAATAAAAACTTACAAGAGAATAGTGGATTATAACTATTTTCTGTGTGGACACTTAATGTGAGTGACAGCTGTCTTGTTTTTGGTCTGGTGAGTAAATGTGTTTTAGTATAACTGTATTTTATATTTCAACTCGGTACGTTAATGGACCGCTGTCCAGGCTGATGATACCAGCTACTATTTTCTACCTTTGTCAATCGTTCCCAGAGGTCTGGTGAAAGACTGTTCAGATCTGTGTCGAGGCTAAAAACACAGAAAAGTGTGTAGCTGCATTCAACTCAAGGCATATTGAGATAAAATAATTAATTAGTACTAATTACCACACCATGTTTATGCTGTATAAGAGAAACAGTTTCCTTCTTAGTAAAGCGGATTCTAAAGTACAATGTCACCGACTCACAAAGCAGCCATGTGCACTAATGCCAGTAGTTTGCCAAATTTTTGACAATAAATCAATTTAAATTACATTTTGACTTTTTTCTTAAATGGCATTTCAACTTTAATCTTGACATTTCAACTTTATTTTCATAATGGAAAAAAAAAATCCTCCCCTTGTAACTCCCCTTTTGTCCTTACATATGCCTGGCCCTGCTAGTTTTCTTCCATAAGAAAGAGATAGGGGACAATAAATTTTATCTGTTTTTGTTACCTGTTTTTCTATCTGTTTGTATGCATATAAGAAATGATTCATTTAAAATGAATCACAATTGCAAACATTGCCCGCTACGTTTTAGCAGCAGTTGCCAGCCCCTTTTGTGTCTGTAAAATGCTTTTTGTTTAATTTCAACCTGCAGTGCAGATTGTCTGTGTTAGCATGACATTTTGCGTGAAACTGTTGTTATACTAAATATTTTTTAAAATTTTGTCTATGCCTACAATTCAAGTGAGGCAAAGTTGAAATTTCCAGAAACATATTGAAGTCCTATTTGCATTCAACCATCTTTGTGATAAAGACATTTGAGAGTTTAAATACCTTTTCAAGAGCTTTTTACATTATTTTTCCTGACCCATATGCCATTTGCAATATAAAGTACTCATCATAAGTTACAAGTTTGTTGAACTTTTTCATCTGTGACCTACTTCAATCAAATGTTCAGATCACCTTAACAATCTGGACACCCTAAACCCGCAACCTTGAATATCTATTTATAGGTACCTAACATAAGACTTGCCACGAGTTCACAAAGACAAACGAATCGAGAAGTCGGAAAGTGAGGAGTCAGTAATCAGGGTCATTACCGTCCTCTGTATTCTCACTTCCTCTTGCTGGTGGCAAGTGGGACACATTCTCAACCGCCGTGACCTCTTTTTGTATCCCACAAAGCCACATTTCTAACCTTAAATAGAAACTAATTTGAAAAATTGTAAAGCTTCTCATACCTTGTCCCTGCTCAGGTTTTCCCCAAAAGTGCTAATTTAACTAATATTTTAAATGCAGTTGACCCTCCAGATCTCTGACCCACATCCTTGAACTAATCATGTGTGTGATTATGGCTACTGTTTGCTCAGATTTAATTTTTACATCTGTGCATCACATTAAACTGGGCTTTGTGTACAAACAGTGTCAAATTGAATAGTGAATATTGAACACACTATAGCACTGGGAGTTTGAGCAAGGGCTCAGCCTCTGGCCCAGTAAACTGTATTACCACAAAGGCCTTTTGCTTTTATTTTCTGAAGACATATTTAGGTCACTCCACTCGTTGTTACGTTCTTTATTGTATTCTGCTAGTTGAATGTGAGAGGTCATTGTGACCATATCCATTAATTTAGCAACTATTTAACCCATGTGTACCGTGGCTGACATGGAAATGAGAAAAGCCCTAGCAATTGTTTGTTCAACTGTTTGTTTGTTAATAATATAGATTTATTTTCATAAAATCCCCTTTTATTTTTTTTTGAAAATCAGATTACCCCCATGGACAAAGGCCTATAGGCTTAATAAATGAGGAATGGACACATATTTGGACTTCATAGCTACTTCAGAGGTAAGGAGTCAACATCTTTTTTGTTTACAATGCCAGTAAATCTGAAAGACTTGGCGCATGTGTCTTCAGCATTTCTTTTTCTCAGCACCAGCGTCTTTTTTCAGTCATTCCTTATGGGGAGTGGGAGTCTGCGGCTGCATGCTGCCGCCTGGGGAATAAGCGCCCAGCCCCAGTCTTTTCTTCAGATTGCTCTGCCTTCTTTTGTGCGGCCACTCCTGGTATTTCTAGTTGAAAATCTCTGAACTTTTTAGAAAGTGGTGATATTACTGCCGCTTTTTAGCTAGACTGCTGTCACAACAGAGAAAGAAAAGTCAATCTGTGGGAGCAGATCAGACACTGGATGCTTGTGTGTGTTGTGCCTTTATCACTGTACATGTGGTAGGTGTCAAGCTAGCTGTCTAATTGTTAATGTCAGCATGTTGTCATAGAAACAAAACCTGCACTCAGTGCGCTATTTCAAAAAAAAAAGTGCTGGCCGTGCTAATGCTTTTCTGCTAAAATAAAAAAAAGAAACTATGTGAAGATAGCGCTATGGTCTTTTTCAGTCAACTTCATTTCTGTAAAATGAACTGAACTGAACTGTGAGAATATATCTGAGCTAACGACGTGTGGCATTACCATATATATAAACATTAAAAACATTTATACTTCTATAAAACGGTACTGCTTTGCAGCATCAATGGCAACCAGCCCTGGCGTCTAATTAAAGCCAGCATTTATTTGTCAAAATGTGTAGCAACACCCAGAGAGTTAACAGGGACTTTAATTAGACTTCAAAGGTGTATATATTTCTGTTATTTATGGTATAGACTTCAACCATTCATAAAAAAACAAAGCATTTTCTGTCAAGAAAATGTCCTGCATAGCCTTAGATTGTCTTGTTCTTTCATTAAAAAATGTAAAAAAAAAAAAAAAAATTCTGCTACTTGAAATGTTTAAATTAAACATTGGGTCTCTCTCAGCTTGTAGTCGACATTATATGGGGTGGTGAATCAGGTCTGCTCCCCCTCCTGATACAGCAGAGTTTCTGACTGACTGATGCAGAATGCATTGAAATGAACTTTTTTTGCAATTTGATTAAAATAGAAAAATCATGATGTCTTAATTCCCAACTGTATCTAACACAAGCGGTGAAATGATATGTCTATATACGTGGCTTCAACTCATAACATAGTGAATCAGTTTTTCCTAAAACTCATTTTGGATTACAAACTAATAAGGTATCACCCTGGAAGAGAACACCTGCACTAGAAAGTGAGCTGGAAACAGATAATGAGCAAGGTACTGTCATTCAGTAAAATTAGCTCGGGGCAAACGCCAAAGCCATCAAAGTATCGCACATGAGGGAGAGTGTTGATTAATTTATTAAAGTATGCGGTTTCCAAATTCCATTTTCTTGCTTATCTGAAAGAATGGGTCACCTCTACGACAGGCAATAATTCACATGCATGGTTGCAGACGGACGGGCTGCTTCCAGTATTTAAGCATTTAAGGTGGTGAATTTGGATAATCATGTCAGTCGTGAGAGCGGTTTACGGATCAGGCTGCAGGGTAGCAGATAAATGGACAGGACACACACAGTAGTACCTCTAAAGTGGCACCTCTTTCTGTGTGTTTCATCTTTAACGCGACTGTGCCCTGAGACAAGGCTTTGGAGCAGTGGAGATTGATGAGTGTGTCTGTGAAATGTCGCTAAGCTGGTGATCTTTGAATTGGCTAGGACCACGAGGCACATGATGAAAATACATAGCCTTTGTGATCTTTGTGGAGATAACTGGAGAGCTCTGCAGCAGGTTACAGTAGCTAAGCTTCAAAAAGGTCTAATATTATTTTCTACCCAGGAAGATGAACACAGACAGCATAAGCGGCGCCACACAGTTACTGTGCACACACAAGACCTCAATTCTGCCAAGTGCCCGGCCTACAGTCTGCTGTAATATCATATTTTTGCTGGCCAATTTGCTATTCTAAACTTCTGCAACCACAAATTGAAACTTGCGTCACAGCAGATGTCTCATGCCACTTTGTTGCTGAGTCACATTAGTGATTTTCAGAGCGGTATAAAGTATCACTGCTTCTCTTATTTTTGTTTTCTTTATCAGCCGCATTGGACTTATTTCAATCTTGTAATTGTGCTGTGTATTTCTGTTGTTATGTCTGTAAAGCACTTTGTGAACTCTTTTTGAAAAATAAATATACTGTTTATTATTATTATTATAATTATTAATAATATTATGATCAGATAACGCCTACTCGGTTAAGGCCCTTCTGAAAGCATGAGCTGAGAATTCAATCAGTATATGATTTCAAATGTTCTTTGTTCTTTTTCTTAACCTCATGAAGGTCTGAGGACTGAAAAGGTTGTTAACTTAAAGTTTATTGCAAGCAGTAGGACAATGTGTGGGAATTCTCTCCAGGACGCCTTCCTCTGATGCGCCTGTCTATACGTTTTTGAAGGTGTGCATTAGCCTCCACATTCAAGTCTTATGTTTAGCCACAGAAACCACTTAGTCAGGCTTATCAAAAGTTCATGTTTTGGATTTAAAAAACCTGACATGATGATAAAAATACCACATTTGTTGTGCGATGGTCTTAAACAGTGCTCTGCTGCGTGGCAGCCATCTTGACTGGATTTCCAGCACGTTCTGCCTTTCGGCCATCCGCCAGTATACAATTACAATGCAAACAGTTCTGTCCGACTGCGTTATCATGTGATGCTGTCCATGCATTTTGCATGTGGACTTAGAGGGTGGCTTTTGGCATCACACTTGTAGGCCTAAAGCACTGACAGAGCAGCGCTATTTCATGAGTTTGGAATAAGAACGGGCTGGGATTTCATATCATCCACTGCCCTCTCCACATCCAAATAAGACGCTTAGCTTTCATACATTTGTTTATTTTTTTCCAAAGTATTTTGATATTACTGACCCTGGTACTCATGTTAAGCATTAATGAATTGGTAAGGTTTATTATTGTCATTATTATTATTATTGTTGTTATGTGATGCCAGTTTGGTCATTGATATACAGTATACACATGGCCTGTTGCTGTAAGCACTGCTCACTAGATGTGTGTGCTCCACACACACCATTCTGAAAAGGGAACGCAGAGTCTGTTACCTTGGATTGAAAATGATGTATCCTGTCTTACATCATTTACGTGCCCAAAAAACATGGATAGAGCTGGTGGATTTTTATGGCAATTACTGCAAAATCTCCCTCCACATGACACGAGCTGGCAACACCAAACTTGTATGCTGGCAAAGCTAATAGCTTCTTCTCGTCAGGTTCTATTAATGCTCTGGCAAGGTGGACGAATGGTGAGTCAGATGAATGGGAGATTTACAAGCCTCATAAATTCTCAGTCTGATTTAACTTGGAGGTTGATTTTCCTGATATATTAAATTTGATGGGGCTGCTCTTTGTATAGAGTACTTTTCAAATACGTTTAATCAAATATTGCAGATTATTTTAGTATTGACGGATTGTTTACTCATTGCGCTTTACTTTTCTGTCAGGTTTTGATCAATAAAACCATTCAGTGACAATGAAGTGGTTCATTTGTGGTGGTCCAGTTCAATGAGCAATCATAACAGTTGCTTCTCAGTGGCCAATGAGTGAAGACAGCTGGACGATGGCAGCTCCCAGATGCAAATATGTAAATGTGGAACAGTGCACAGTTGCACATGATTGAAATTATGCCCGTCTCAACACTTTTCATAATAATCATGTCAAAAAATGTGAAATTTTGCAACTAATATAATTTAAAATCGATTAGAATATCTACATGGTGCAAGACAACCCCCTGCAAGCTGCATTCACAACTTTAGTGTCTAAACAGTCATTAAAAATAGTTTGACTCCTTCTCAGTTTATGTTTGTTTTGTTCCTTTGTCCTTCATGACACTTTTTTGTGTCAATGCTTAAAAACACACATCAGGTAGACTTAACTGACAAAAACAAATTGTAAGCCTCAAGATTTATCATGAGAATGAAAAATCATTTCCACAGGGTGGTTAAAAAAGAAAAATTATAAGCTGCTCATCTTATTGATGCTAAAGATATTCTGTTAATTGCTTGGAGCACAAAGTCTGTTTCAAACTGTAACTGTAAGGAGGCTTTGTGCTCATTTGCTGCTGCTGGACAGTCGAGACAACTGAGCAGCAGTAGAGGGAAGACCAATTTTTCTAACCAGCTCTGTTCTTTTCATGTTGTTGGACAGCTGTGAATAGATTCAAGACTGGTTCATCCGACCCTCCTTTGTTAAAATGTTTGTAGATGCGTGTGGGTGTGGGTGTGTGTCGGGTGTGTGAGTGAGTCGGAGAGAGACAGACAGACAGAATTGGCTATTTTCTGTGCTACTTGGCACAGCTTTATTGAGAGCTCAGTGGTGGTTTTGTTTAACCCTGCTATAGCTCAGCGCTGCTGACAGCTGCAACTCACCGGCTACCCGGCACACACCCACACTACCTGCCAGTGAAAAGTCAGTCTGTCAGTTTGTAATTTTAAATTGATCACAGTTACCTTTACCCTGTCAATTCTGTTTGTGATCTTTATATAGTGTCTGGCTTCATTTTCTAATTTGAATTTAGGCTCAGTGGAGGTTGTCTCATGCACTTGATCCCTCACAGATGCCAACGTGTGTGTTTGAGTATAACGCCCTGGAGGTGGGCTTGGCAGTGTGACAGCGTTGTGGTTGTTAGGAGCTTCCTGCGGGTTGAGATAGCTCCTATCAACAGAAAAAAAAAAAACAATTTTCATTGCAAGCAATTTGGTTTATGGGTTGTTTTGTTTGTTTTGTTGTTGTTAATAACCTTCATCAAAACTATCACAATTTTAAGATTTTACACGCACTTCACTTGAGTGCACAGGGCTCTATGTCTTCCCCTTTCAGGAGCAATGGCTGAGTAAAATACAACAGCAGTTATACATAATAACACTAGTTCTGTTATTTGAAGCTCCAGCATTGCTGAGGACGTAACCCTGACACACCAAGCCAACTGTTGGTCAGTGCTGGACTTTTGGTGAAAATCTGTCACCCTAGTCTCTGTGGTGTGTGGTGCTATTGTCGACGCTCGCTTTTTTGTGCATGTCGAAGCAGTATCGATGACAGTGGAGCCAATCGGTGAATTAAATCAGTCTAATGGGCTGTTCAGCTCAATGCAAAGAAGAAAAATGGAAGTTGGGGATGTAAACAAACAGCTGAAGTCAAGAGGGAGTGAGACTGAAGCAAACTTCTTATACAAGTTCAGATTATTTTCCATTGTCATTGAGCTCTTTAGGGTTCAGTTTCGATTTAATTTAGTTTAAAAGGGACAGTGCAGATGAATAAAAGCACAAGCTCTTAAAAATGCCAGAGTTAAAATACAAAAAAAAGGAGAAAGAAATAGGGCACACAGTTTAAAAGACTTCCTTAAACACATCAGCAGAGAAATAAAAAAAGCAAAAAAAAAAACCCCAAGAGAAACAACAAGCAAACACACAAAAGAAGAAAACATGCAATTTAAAGACTAGAAAAGGATATGCAATTTTTAAAAGCAATTGAAGTGACATAAGTACATACAGAATGACACTGCCAAACAAGCAGAACTTTTTTTTGACCAGTTCAGCATGTTTAATCAGCACTGAATGAAATCACTCTGATTGGTTTCAGCTCAGCGCAAAAGAAGAGAAACAGAAGTGAAGACAGCAGACAAACAACTTACGTAAGAGGGAGTGAGCTTGAAACAAACATTTTATATAAGGTCCATTTACTTTTTTTTTAACCATTGAGCTCTTTAGCAGAAACAGATCATAACTTTTTGTGTTACTGTTAACAAGTACAATGTAAATATCTTTCATCCTGTCACCATCTGATTATGTTGTGCTAACTGGCTAGCAGGGGTCTTGGTCTTCTGGTTTCCCTTTTTAGATAATGAGGTACAATGTAGATTTATTACTCATTTTTTAAACATAGTTTCCCAGAGAGTCTTCTCAAACCATTTGTGCTGCATATTTCAGTGTCCTCATGCATGATTCTGTCTCACTTTTGCAGATGAACTGCAGCTCAGTTGATATTATGTTTGATTATGTCCTGAGCTTATAAATAGTACTTTCATTATAAGAATCTGATCCTTGAAAAAGTCAGAGGCAATCAGCTGCAATTCACTGACAAGAGGGAGGAATTTTTTGTTTTGTCAGTATGTTGAAAAAACTCAGCAGGCCATGAAAGCATTGATGAAGAACTAAATAATGACTAACAGAATTAGAGGGAGAAAATTAGGGTCTTGTGCCGGCAATATGAAAGAGGAGATGTCAAATGGAGTGTGGTTGCTACACAGATTTTACTCACATTTAATGAGGAGCTGCCAAAATGCTCAACACACCTTTGTTTTAACCCCTTTGCAACACTGTTACTGCAGTTATGGTTTCATGACCTCTGAGTCACTGAAAATAAATGACATGTTAATCAAAACATGACATGTGGTTTGTTCTCATTAGTGCCAGAAAAAAGAAATGTTTAACTTGGCTCACGCTATTCTGTAATCCCTATTGGTCATTTTAATTTAATTTGCTGCTGAGTATGAGGCATTTGCTGAAGCAAGCTATATCTTGAACACATGCCTGCACATAATAATGTCCAGTCCACTGGGGGAATTTATTCACCTAATATGCTTGCATTGCCACAAGCAAAGATTGTCTAAAGTAATATAGTTATTCCTAAGTGGTATAAAGTTGTTGAAGTAAGGATAATCCATGATGAACAACACCATGAGGTGTGTTTTGACTGTTTCAAACACAAGATATGGACACAAAGAACCATTAAACATGACTCATGGGCAAAACAAAATTAAATATTTTTTGTTGAACAATTTGAACTCACATGTGAGGTTGTGAAGCAAAAAGTTGGTAACTCCAGGTTTTTGCATGTTGCCATGGTTACGAGTCTAGCAACTTTATGACCGCCAAATTAATTAAAGCTGCTTTACACAATTTTTCACAACCGGGGGGCAGAAAGTCTTAAAAAATAGACTGAAAACACAAACTTAGATGATATCAGTGTTCTGAACATACTTGCTTTTAAATGCTTTCTAAAATAATAAAATAAATTGTGTTTGTGGTCTTTCCAGCAACTCCTAGAAATGGAATTCCTTTTAATTTTATCAGCTCATTTTCCTGGTTCTAGACTTTCTGTGAGCAGTGACGAATTGCCTCCTCAGAGACATGAAAATCTCCAAAAACAGAATCCTGCCCTGGCTATCGTTTTTTGTTGTGTGATTGACAAGTCAGTAATCCGCTTGTTAGACTTGAGAGAATTGCATCTTGCAGACCTTCCAAGTCGTCTTTATAATGAAATTCAGGAGAAACCTGTCCATTTGGCCGGATTTTTCAACATAAAACTTTCAAGCGAGGTATTCTAGGTGAAAGGGGAAAAGGGATATTTATATGCAGTGTGCATTTCAGGAAGGACTTCATAAAAAAACTATGCCGAGTGAACAAGATTTAGTACAGGACACAATGGCTCCATTGTTGGCATTTTGTAGAGCTCAGCACAAGGTGTAACGTGTAACATTAAAGGGCAGGCTGGCATCACTAAATTAACACGTCCTGCTTCCTGTTTCAAACACACACACACATACAGTGAAAAACAGACCTTGTTGCCATTCATGGGGCTGTTGTATTGAATCGATTCAGTGCGTAACATTCAGCTGGTCTCATTTCTCAGGTGTATTGATACTCTGGCAGTGTTCTGCACAAAGAGACTTTTCATTGTGTTGCATCTTGGGTTGCTGGGTTACTTTGTAGTATTTTCAGTTTCTGTTGTATCTCAGTCAAACATGCAGTTTGTGGATGCCTCCGCTTTCTTTGTTCCATGTTGCCGTGGCAACCTCCGCCTCTTGGATTTGTTGGAATGTGGTATCCTGAGGTCAACTTGTTTGCATTATTAATGTGGCCCTCATTTTTTTTTTTGTATCATAGAAACACATCACATGTACGCTGTGATTTTAAGTAAAGTTTCCATTTTTATCATCGTTTTTAGGACCAAATGGTGAACCCCAGAATGACTCCTAAAACCCAGAGATCCATTAGCATTTCAGTACCTGCGGTTCTGTCGTCTTGAAGTCAGTGTGTTTTTTGAATGGGTTTTTGGTTAGAAGCCTTAAATAAGGTCTGTGGGTAACTCTAGCTTGAGAGACTTTCACATTTTGCTCAACAACATAAAATATGTTGAGAACAAAGGTGTCACCCGTCAAAACCAATGATTCATACAGTATGTTAAAATCTTCTGTTACACATTAGTGTACAGCAATAGATATTACATGGTTATCATAAGGGCTGCCCCTTGTAAGTTTGAGAATCAAATCGTCGGAGACCCCTCAGTCGAATGAGATTACGTCCAGTCGAGCAGTCGTTTTTTTGTCTGGGGACTTCTGGGGACATTTTGGTCACCAGATTTTTCTGTAGAGTGAGTGCTCTTATTGTTCACGCTACTCTTTGATAACACGGACGTGCAGACATACTGACCGCAGCACAGAGGAGAGAGAAGAGACCTTCTGCTTAGAGGTGGTGAATTTACAGCTCACAGCAAGTTAAAACAGGATACAGTCTCTGGCTTTCCTGTGATATCTATTTTTGGCAAAAAATGCTGTTCCACATATGCAACCCATCATTATTGCTGTTTTCTTGTTCAGTATATTAAATGAATGCTGCTGTCACACTGAACATCCTGCATAGCCCATTAAACTTGACAATTTTGTATAGAAAACAAAATGAATTGTCAAATATTCATGTTGAGCTGCCAAATCCGATTGGACTGGCATTAGCCAGAGTCAGGTACAGCTCTAGTTTTCATTGTAGCTGACTACAAACAGGACCAAGTTAGAGCTAGGCAGTGTTGGGACTAACGCGTTACTAAGTAACACGTTACAGTAACTACGTTACTTTTACGGTAACGATTACAGTAACTAATTACTTTGTCAAAATCAGTAACGCGTTTATCGTTACTGTGATTTAAACAGGCTCGTTACCCGTTACTTCACGTGCATAACTCAGGAATATAGTTTCACGTGACACGGCGACGTCACGTCCGCGTCAATAAATGAAAACAACAATGGCGGCAGTCGACGGCAGTCCAGGCGTGGGATTTCTTACGTGTAAATATGGACATTATTTTTCCTTTGTTACGGCGAAAGACGAGAGGAATATTGTGGTGACCTGCAATCTGTGTGTAGGTTCGAAAACACTATCCTCATCAAAGACCAGCAACTCGAATCTGCTGAAACATCTATCAAAAGTTTCAAAATATACGGTATGTTGTGTTTTGTTGATCTGCTGCATCGTAGTGATACTGATACTGGGTACAATGATCAAATTTTACAGTTGTTTTGTCGAACACTATGCCACATCAACCCCAAAATAAAGTGCGTGCATTAATAAGAGAATTTAGAGTAAAAAAAAAAAGTTACTTTCCCTAGTAACTAGTTACCTTGGAAGTAACAAGTAACTTAAAGTAACTGAGTTACTTTTGAAAGAGGTAACTAGTAACTGTAACTAAGTTACTAATTTAAAGTAACTTGCCCAACACTGGAGCTAGGATGCTTAAACAATGCAAATAAATACTTAACAAACCAGGTTATCAGCACGGAGAGCTGAATTTTCTGAAGTAATGTTTGAAAAAGAAAAAAAAAATGTAGTGCCTTTGATTAACTCATCACTAAAGCCGTTTCCTGAGTGTCAAATCATTTTTGTAAAACATTCGTGAGTAATCCTCTGTCTGCTTGCATGGCACCTTTGGCCACAGACAGGGGCCCTCCTTTCATCATTAACCTTTACCTCACTTCAAAATTGCTGTATAATAGAGTAAGGTAATCTTTTGCTCTGCTTAGAGGAGACCTTATGCTCGGCATTTAGTTCATCGGTTTCTACAGTCTTCTTAAGATAAAAAAGTAATTTCTAATACACAGACAGATAAGACCTTACGGAAACTCTTTCATTTTCTTCTGCATGGCATTTTGAACTTAAGGCTAAATCTTTACTTCACTATCTGTGAGTCTAGAGACTATTATTCCCTGCATATTGTCACTGGTCCTGTTCTTCTTGCCTAAGAAACACACCTTTGTGTTTGCCATTTCCGAGCGTCTGCCTCTGCATCGTGCAAGCATAGCTACAAAAATTTTAAAACTTTTCTCCTGAATAAATGTGAGTTAAAATAAAAATGATTCACTCATTGTCATTGAATATTAGCGAGGAAGTGAGGGGGAGACTCCTTCCTGCAGCTCTTCAGGGTTAAGACCGCGTGGTTGACAATTCTCCAGCCCCTGCAGCCATAACGATATTCTCAGATCTGCCTCAAAGTGACTCATCAGCCCGCGGGGCCCTCCGACGCTCCTCTTCCCAAAGCAGGTCTGCCCGTGCCAACGTCTCTTCTGGGGATGGAGATTTCTCCTGAGCCCAAGAGCATCACAGTTATTTTACTTCAAGGATGTTTTTCTTTAAGGGAAGTTAAGGTCATTGCTTTGCCTGCTGTAGACACACAATACACTTGGTGCTCATGCACCATTTTAAGTGATCCCACGGGCCGTTCTGCAGTGTGCCCGATTCACAGAAACACTGTGTGGTCTGAGGCAGTACCTAAAATATTGTTTGTCTTTGAATTAATTACCAGAAAATGGAACTATTGGTGAGAGCGGGGGTGGGTGCTTGTTCTCATATTGTCTCTTTTGTTGACAGTTCAGCTCTATTTACAATGTCCTTAATTATTTTAGATGGAAGTGCTCACTGAACACTTGATTTAATTGCTCCTTTGTTCAATCTCTTCAGTTCTTTTCTTTTGGATGCAACCAACAACATCGCAATAAAAGAAATAAGAAGTGGAGCCTCACAGTCCTGAGCCACCATTGTGGTTATGTGAATGTTAATGTGAATGTATCTTAAGTAAATCGACTTTTACACAGAGAATACAATACCCTTAGTATCTTTAGGGTCTGAAAAAACTTTTCCTCCAAAACAACCATTACTGTATAGTTATACTATTTATGGTGAATCAGTCCATCAGAATACTCTGATACATGGTACTATGAAATAGTAGCAATAGTTTTTAAACCAACAGGCTTCTACTTCATCAGTCACAACATCAATCATGTAATATGATAATGCCCTTTTTTTAGAATAAATCATAGTTTCTGTCATTTTACCATATTTGTCCTATTTAAAGTGTATTGTAGGACAGGCATGACATCAAATTTCCATGACATGATTATTGTGGCCAAAAGATTTCATACAATATAATTGTGATATCCAAAGAAAATTAGTAATAATAATAATAATAATAATAATAATAATAATAATAATAATAATAATAATAATGTTATCTGTAAAATTAATCTTTAAGTTTGTTTATTGTGTGTTTTGTCACGTTTTAATAAATTAATTGCCAGTAGGCTAAAATATGAGTGTAGGAAGGTGGAGAAGGAGACCAAGCCAGACACTGAAACTATTTAAGAGGTGCTGGATTGTTTTCATGATATCATGATATGTGTTATTAACATGATATCAGAATTTCTTTTTTTTAAATATCAAATCATCAGTCATCAATTTCACTGTATCACATCACCCATAATCGGAAGTTAGCATCAGATCCCCATAACTCACATTTTAGCTACGTTACCAAAATAAAATGTTGGCATTGTAGGTGTCTGCAAACCACATATGTTGCATTTGTGTGTTTCGCATGAATCATATGAAGAATATGAGCTGATTTTCTCATTGGGAAGTCAAGGGGATGGTGTGACACCTAGATGAGACAGCTGGAAAGCTACAGACCACTGTAAAAAAATAAGAAAAAGGTGATAAGGTTAGTAAGTTTTTCATGACAAATGCAGCATTTAGCTGCACACAGCTTTTTCGTTTGTAGTCAGAGTGTCTTTGGTGACATTTCCTCTTGTGCTACCATGTTAATATTTCCACTTGAAAGCAAATTACTACCTAAGCTGCACTTTGAGATAAATGCCAACATCGTACTAATATATAAAGCTTAACATATAACCACAGACATGCAAGTTAGTGGAGATCTGCTGGTGTGCTGCTTGCATGGATAGAGACTTGAGACTTCATAATCTGTATCAGGAACCAGATCTGTAACAAAATAACAGACAATATCAGGTTCTGTGCATGTGTCATTTAATTGCTGTTGTTTCTTGCTCGTGAAAAAATACCAAAAACAACAAGTCTTGATCCTGATGAATCGCGTTTTCATTTCCCCTAAATTTACGAAGTATCTTAATTTGGAAAACACTCATTAAAACAAGAAATTTATTTGGAGATCATTGAAATAAGCTTTTGACATTTGTTGCAATCTAACAGACAAACAGATAAACAAACAAGACTGAAAACAAGCCACTGCTGAGGTCAGAATGAAGGGTGCAATCATCATCAGTGCCTCTAAGTTGTTTTCATTATGACACAGTGGACAAACAAGCCAGGAACAAAAGAGCACAAATAAATGAAACCCAGTGATGTGGCGAGGTGAATTATGCATTATTGATCCAGTGTGATGACTCCTGCTAATGAAAAATAATAGGTAATAACACACTTGTTTGTGAGGAAAAACAGGACACTCTTTTCAACAGGATATTACAATGACAGGAGTGGATAAAGGGCCATTAAAAAAAAAAATCTTTATCTTGAACCCGCTCAACTGGCTTTCTCTGCAGAGCGGGAGCTATTTTCTCCAATTTTAAGGCCACAAATTCAAAGAGCAATTTACAAAGTCTTGGCAGTGATCTATCTGCAAGTACGTTTCAATACAGATTCCCATGGCTTGATTCTTTTCGACTGCCGATCCCATTTGTGTTGCAGTGGTGGATGAGATGTGTCTCTGCTGAAAATGGCTGAAGAGACCTTGATAGCACTCTCCATATGTTCAGCTAAGTGATTTCCAGCATTATGCAGTCACTTGAGTGATGAAAGACCCCATCACTGGCGAATGTTGTCAATGCCTCATTACGACAAAAACACTGGCGTGCAGCGCTCTCAGTGCAGATGATCCTGTGTTAAAAGTAAGACATGGGCTTTTCCATGTAAAAAAGTGAAATAGAGGACAAGACATAAGGTTGAAAATATTTTTTATATTTTTTTGCATACATTTTATGGCTGTTATGGCCTGTTGTTATACCTATTCATCAACCAACTGAGGTTAATAGATGAAAAAATGTTCACTAAAACAAGAAAAAAAGGAGACATAATTTTGAATCTGTGCCATCTTTACGCTCGCGCAATTTCATATATCACACATGCTGTATGTATGTGTGCATGCGTTGCCTTCAGCCACTTATACAGTGTATTAAGCAAACAGAATTTACCGTGTGGTCTATTTTCTTCTCAATGCAACTTTTATAATTGATTTTAAGGAAACTGTAAAACTTGTTAGAAAACTGTGCCAACGTCTGTTTGTTTGAATAATGACCATGACCTGATAAGATTGAAAAAGACGCTACCCTCGCTTTAATTTATGAAGCTTCACCCTAGGGGTAACAGAATGTAATATTTCTCATATGATTTACTGAAAAAAACCTCGTATTGTGAGACAACAGAGAATAAATGTGACACGGGTGTGTGTTTGTGTGTTTTAGCTAAAATAATAGATTTCTTTATACTGTAGTTACTGGGGGGCAATTAAATGTTATGATGTATTTCCATAGAAGATGATATGTGTATATATATAAATATATATATATATATATATATATATATATATATATATATATATACACACACATTTATGTTGTTTGAAAGCATTTCAAGTGTAATGTATTACTGCAGAAAGGCTGTCTCTACCGGGGTTATTGAAGGACAAGAAGTAAGACCAGCACATAGTCACACTGAGCTCTCTATTGAAAGAAATCAATAAAAAAAATCAGTTCATGGTCTGTGTGGTGTTTGCACACGTGCCTGTGAACCAAGACTCACTGTAAGAAACAGAGAACACTGTGAATGGTATGTAAGCACTGTTTACTCAGCACAGCTACTTAGAGCTGTGCAATACGCTCATTTGAGTCACTAATCACTCTCCAGTCACACATGATGCCTGAAACAGCACCCTGCTGCCACATAACCTCACTAAACTACATGCTGGGGACACATTCAGCCAGTGACCGACTCCCAAATGCCCAAATGAGCTGGAGGAAAAACCTGCTACTGCCATATGCAGCCCTGTAGGCTGCATATGGCAGTAGCAGGTATATAAAAGCCTCATAACTAATACGTAATTATGACCTTAACTAACATTGACCAACATTTAACCAACAAACAAAATAAAAAATACTTGCTAATGACAAATTAGTTTTTTGGATTCAAAGCAGTGGTAGAAAACCTTGTATGTGTGACCCGTGTGTGTGCCTTACCCACATGTGCAACGAATTGTCAATGTTTTGAAGTCCCCCAAACTTTTAATTTGCTTATTTTAAGGGTTATCTTGTAACCCTGCAGGTGCTTGTGCTTGCATGTGCACAAGTTTGACAGTATTGCATTAAGTTTGACAGTATGGAAGGGTTAAAGAAGTACTTCCCTGCTGAAAAGATGTCATTTTTATAAAAGAGGGTTTGGTTGTCTATGCAGACACAAATACTTTTGTAACAGAGGTAAAGGGCTGTGGCATTCACTTTTGCTCAAGAGATAAAAGAAAACAATATGGTGGCCAGCTGGGGACAAATGTTCTAATATTACAGCTAAACAGTATACTAGAATCTGTTTTTGAAAACATGATTTGAGAAATAGGCAACACAGAAGCCTGTTTTAGATTTGACCAGCACCACGTAGGTTTACAGTTAAATCTTTGCTTGGTCTGATTTTGAGAGAGAAAGAGGAGCGTGTCTCTCTCTAGATCCGCTTCTTTACTCTTAACGTGGCAGGCATACATAAAAATGGGGAAGTGCAATGCGTATCTCAAGCAACAGGCTTAGAGCCAGCTAAAATCTGGCAGATTTTGTAAGATGGAGGGAAGTTTAACATGGTTCATCTACAGACTACACAAAGAATCTCTTTAACCAGAAAATAAAAACTGTTTTTCAAGACTGTCCAAAGACAGGCAGAAGCACAGATAACATGGTTGCAGACATGAAATGAACATAAAACAACCTAAAATGAAAACAGATAAATTACAGAATTATAAGTTATCAAAAAACATTCCTCGACAGATTTGTCTTCCAAGTCATTTAGAGTCACTTTAAGTGCATCCTGAGAACAGCGCCCAATGATTTAGGTAATTTTTTTGCAACTGATTCTAAGCCGAGGGAGAAAAAACACCCTTGTTCCCCAACCAATACAAACCTTTAATGCACATGTCAGAAGATGCTGGCTAAACAGTATTGTGACTGCTTTGCTGTACCTTATTTCCTGCAACAAACAACAACAATTTATCTTGTCAATGACATTTTGAAAAGTGGCAGTTAACATGAAACTGCCCAAACCAAACTCACTAGGATGTAGTAAAACCTTATGGGAGAAAGCTGTTTTTTTTCTTCCTGGGCTCTGAAGACAGCGAAGTCAGCAAAACCAGTTCAGTTGGAGACACTTCCACCAAGGAACTGACCATTATAGCAAATGGTTATTCTGTTATATTAAGCAGAAAAGGCTGTGCTTTTTGAGGGAGACTCTCACAGAATAAGAGCAGTAACAAAGATTTTGCTGAGAGAGCTAAAACCTCTTCAAGGAATACTTCACCCACAAAATGACCATTTGTATATCAGTTACTCACTGCGTGTTACTGTGAATTCATGAAGAAAATTCACATGCGAATGGAGAATCCAAAAATAGCAAACATTCATCACTAAAGTAAACTGTTGCGCACCGGGAGTAACCAAACAAAAAAAAAAAGAAAATGGAGGCAATGGAATTGATGTGAATTGAAAAATAGAGCCGTAAACATGGATGTGAAGTGAAAGTTAGTGATAAATTGTCAAGTTTTTTTGACTGATTTATAGCACATTTTTCTTCTTCAGTTCTTTTCTTTTTTTGTTACTTCCACCCTTAAGGCCACTTTCTTATACGAATAATGGTATTTTTTGCTATGAACTATGAATATAAGATGAGGAATACAATGAAACATTGCTGTTTTTATGATACCACAATTCTTCTAATCAAGCTGTCTTTAAATTAATCAAATCACTTAACAATCTGTCACTCTATTTTTCATTTCACATCAGCTGAGTGTTGTGAATGATGAATGTTCGATGAACAAATCAAATCTAATACATCATCCCTCATTTCACATCCATTTTCACCCCTCTTAATTTTAGTTCACATACATTTAATTAATTCTGTGAGGCCGTTTAATTTGTAGGTATTTTCATTACTAAAAACTTTTTCAGGCAACTTTTTTTTAAGCGATAAGTTGCAATTTTGTGTTATGAATGATGATTATAATATCGTAAAAATCATGAAACGTGGTCACTTGCATCCCTCATAAACAGGGACTGTGTTCAACAACGAACAAAAACAATATCAAAACATCTGTTAACAAACTCTTACAGTATAATCCCAGTCACATATATCTAGTTGTATGCTCAGTACTTCCAACACTTGCAGTTTTATCATATGAAAACATGTGAATTAAAACACGTTAGTACAAAAACCCTCATGTACAGCTGAGTAGTGTGCCTGGGCAAGCATGTATGTTTTGCGCTCTGCTCCGCTTATATTGTAACCATTGAATGAAAAATAACTGATGTAGCTACTTTGACATCAGCAACTGGTTTGTGGACTCCCGTTTTGAAGCCTTGGCATTATGGTCGTTGCCATCTCTAGTTGTCATGACAGGAAGATCGAGGCTTGATTGTAACGCTTGAGCAAAAATGCATGTGTTTGGGAAATAAGCTACCAAGTACGACTGGATAAATGAGACTTCTGTTAGACCAAAGGAGCTGTGGGAGAGTTTGTAAACAGATGTTTTGATACAGTTTTGCTGCTGTTAAATCTCTTACTTCAATTCATGACGAATGTTCGCCTTTTTGGATTCTCCGTTCACTGTAGAGGTATGCACGAAAAACAAAGTTTTCTTCAAAAGTTAAATGTAACAGGAATACAAATGATCTTTTGATAAACACATCTAATCAAAAACCTTTATTAACTGATTACCACATCAGGACAAGGTTAAAGGAAACAAATGTTGCACAAACTTTAGCAATTCAGGAACAGATATAAGTCTCAAGTTATATTGTCACGTTGCTACACACCATGAGAACAGGGGTGTGTCTAAGGAGTGGCCTGGGGTGGCAGGGGTGGCAGGGGCCACCCCTGAAATGATTGGCCATTATGATTGGCTATCTGCCCTGTCAGTTTGAACTCAATTTTTACTTCTATAGATGCAATTCAGTCTTAAACCTGAGAGGCAGTAATGTACCAGAGTTGTGTCTAGCCAAACTAACTTTACATACACATAAATTAATACAACTGTTAAAAAGTGTGTTCACACAGGCTTATTTATTGAAAGTTTTTGGCACTTTGATTTTGTTGGCACTTTAAACTTGCTACTGTACTATTTATCATTTTAATATTAATATTATTTATTATTTATTTTTGGAGGGACACTTTCTTTAATAAAGTATGCAGGCTTTATTTTAAATGTGTGTGGTGTCACTCTGCTGTGTTGTGATTGGTAGGTCTATTTATTTTTTAAACTAAACTATAAACAGCAGTGTAAAACACTGCAATGTTAGTTATTAAAGTAGGTATGGGTAGTGGAGACAAAAATAGTAAATTAAAGCTATGCTGATGCGTGTGCTCGCAGCAGCACTTGTACTTTACGCCGCCCCTGCATAAGTCAGCGCCCCACTTGGGCCACTCCAGTAAAAAAAGGGGCTGGGACACACCATCGCTGGAGAACGAGCCAGTGATTGTGAAACATTTAAAAAAAGCTGATGTCATTCAACCAATACAAGTGTGACTTCAGCGTGTTACCTGAAATAACGCTATGCTCCATTTGTTCAAAGTTAAAAAAAAAAAAGTTGGTTCTTTGCTTGTTTTGTCCAATCTTATCTTTCTCAGTTACCAGTGTGACTAAACAGCTGTTTTTTCGTTCCATGTTTTCAGCAGGTCGAGATGGTCATAAACCTGTGTGGCTGTGCTGCTGTCTTCTCCTCATATTCATCATCCACTGCCTGTCGCCTGTTGCTGCCTCCTCTGTGTCCAGTACAGAGTAAGTTCTCCAGTTACATCTCTCCAAGTGCATCTGCTCTGAGGTTCAGGATGTATTGAATTCCAGCAGTAGAGGGCACAATGGCACTTTCACAGTGGCCAGTGGATTGACTGATTTAATTAATTCAAAGTAATTACAAATGTCTTGTGGGAGGAACTTTCAGACCGGCAACATACATTATTTTCTACCACATAGTGTCATTTCCAGATAATAGGAAACCTAAATGCAGCAGCCAGTTCATGTTAAGGCTCGCATTCCACACATTGGTATAATGTGGTGCTTTTAATTGATGTTGCATTCAAAATAGTGCATGCACCTCTGAGGACTAAAGTAATTTCAAGTCCTTGATATTAAAATCAAATTGAATATAAACGGCTTATCCAATCTCAGGTCTGCAGTGATGCAAGTCCTTGAAATGTGCTATTGCTGATTCATCGATGGCCAACATGTAACTAAAAACAGCAGTGTTTCGTTCTATTTGATGTTTTAAAATTTAAAAAAAATCTAAAAATATTGAGAAACCTGTAGAACATAAAAGTTATCTTGGAAAGGGACTGAAACTTTTCTACTATTGGCACTAATCTGAACCCTTTTAGATGAGGGAAACTCTGCAGATTATTACATTCTAGTTTTCTGCTTTTCAGCCCTAATACATTTGAAAGTAGTTAAACAGAGACAGGACAGTGTTTGACATTTATTGTACCCACAGCAGGTGAGCAACTGCTTCTGCTGGAGTACAGCAACACTCAAACCACACACAGAAGTGCAGTACACCCATTAGAACCAGCTTTAACAACAACAATAATAATAAAAATGGCAATATGTTACATTTATTTATGAAAGCATTTCCATTTTTGGGCATTTGTTAGCTTTTGTTTGATTTTAAATGAACAAAGTCTTGGCTTTCAGAATATGAAACTTATTGCCAAATTTAGATGATAATACAATTTTGTAGCTTGTAATGGCCTGACGACAAGCTGTGAACACTGCTCAACCGCAGTTATAACTGCATACATTGTGAATTCTAACATTATGTATTTATTTTATTAGCCTAAATATGCATTTCTCTCTGTTTCTCTATGCATTTTTTTGTTTACAAAATATAAACAACAAATTATATTGCTATTATTGCCATGTGACTGGTCAAGATGTGACAAACCTGCAGCTGTGCAGAGGATTGTGGGTAAGAATAGCCAGAAAAGCATGCTGGCTTGCATACTGCAAAATGCGGCCGGATGTAGTAGGACATCCTGGTATTTTTTGCATACGGCATTTCACATACTAAATCTTTTTCAGACATACTAAATAGTATGGTTGTATGGGTATTGGAATGCAGGGAAAGTCTTGGCTTTTAGAATATTAAAACACATGGTCTAAGGACCATGGTGCTAGTCAGTTTATTATTTGATATTTGCCGTTTTTTTGTGGCTATTATCTGATATTCACTACATGTCAAAGCCTCAATCAAAATGTTTTTGGATATGTTGGAAAGGTGACTTAGGCAGATATTTCAAAATTTTAGTCAACTCAATTTAGTCAGTAATGACAATGGCGTTGAAAGGTCAGTGAACTGAATGTCTGTCCAATGCGCCTGTGACTAAAGGCATATTTAGGGACTGTCGTAAAAGTGCAATACACGCCATTTCAATATCAAATAACTGTTTTGTTTTCCAGCATAGCAATCTCACAGAGAGTGGTGATCTGTAAACATTTCATAATCTGTCACAACTGTCAGCTGTTTTTAAAAAAGTCCTCTGCAAATCTCTTAGCATCATTATCAGTAACCTATTACCATAAATACACCGTTTCAAGGTTGTGATTTCAATAGCTTTCTCATTTATGAATAAATTGACAATAAACAATTTCTCATGTGTCTGTGGCATCCTGTCACAATTTTCACAGCTATAATTTTGAGGAAAAGAGCCGTCAGAAAATCCTTCAAAATTATTATCAGTGATCTAATGCCTTAAATTATATTTCAAGGTTGTGATTTCAATAGCTTGCTCATTTAGGATTATATTGACATCAAACCAGTCCCCTTGAACATCCTATCACAAGTTTCACAGTTGTTAATTTGTGTAATGAACACTCAGAAAATCCCTTAACATTATTATCACCGACCTGTTGCTGTAATATGCACACTTTACAGTTATAATTTCAAAAGCTTGCTCATGTATGACTAAACTGACATCAGACCACTTTTCACCTGTCTGTGACATGCTGTCACAACTTTTACTGCTATTATTTTTCCAAAAAGAGCCAGCATAAAATCCCATCATTATTAGGACCTATTGCCTTAAATATGCACACTTTATGGTTTTGATTTCAATAGCTTGCTCAATCAAACCATTTCTTATTTGGCTGTGACATCCGGTCACAACTTTCATAGCTATTATTTGGTATAAGAGCCATCAGAAAATCCCTTAGCATCATTATCATTGATCCGTTGCCTTAAATGTACTCACTGAAAGGTTGTACTTTCGATACCTTGCTTATTTAAGAATATCATGACATCAGACCACTTGTATTTTTTTTAAGTTGATATCACTTATTGATATCACCATGAAACTTTCAAGTTTTCAGAAATTTAATGTTTAAATATGCAAATAATGCATTATCTAATTAAATATTTGTCTTTTGCATTTCCCGAACAAAGACCTGAACCAAAAGTAACACCTAAATGTGTAATTTGGATGTTTTCTCTTCACATATCTGAAAGGAGACATTTCATGGAGACAAAATAGCCCAAAAGCTCGAAATTGACCAGTGCATGACAAAACTGTCTGTTCATCAGATGTCTTGTTGCATCATTCCAACTGAACTAAATCCCTCTCTGCAGTCATGTAGTTAAATGGCAGTGGATGAATTTCAATCACAGATTGAGAGAATCAATCAGACGAGATGGTTTTTTTCCCCCCCTTCTCTTCCTTTTTTTGCGAGACCCTTCTTCATGCTCCCTGTGGACCGTACCTGTCTAAATGTAGACCCTCTCACTTGATTAAATGTGTCAGGTAGTAGTTGGTCTTCACACCACTGCAGTAATGTCAGCTGCCTGGGGGCTTCCAGTGGGTGTAGTTTCCTGACAGCTTCTGGATTTGATCTGTGATCCCTGTTTTTTACAGACATGGGCATAACATTAGCAGTTGTACCTCGCGATTAAAGCTACATATCACTGTCTTATTCAACAGGCCCAGGTGTGTTATTCAGCACCTGGACGGGTGTTCCTGTTAAAGATTCAGAGTGCGATCTTTCAACTTATCTAATACCTGTCACTGTGGCAGAGGAGAATTCCAGTGGAGAGAAACCAGTCATTCATACTGGAAGACCAGAGCTAACATTTAGTCAGTTTCCTCTGCTGCCATGCAAATATATTGTAGACAGCGAGAACCAAAAAAGAAAATAGAGTTGACATTGGACATAAAAAATTCTTGTCACTAAACATAATCCAGGGCTTTGCAGAGTTGTCCAATATTGACGTTTTTGTCTGGCCATCAGGTTGAGAAAAACTGTAAACATTGCACAGACAGCGGGAGGAAACGGTGGGATAACAGAGCCCTAGTGGCTCATTTCTGCCCTGTTGCGTCTTAATCCAGCCATGGATTATATATATATATATATATATATATATATATATATAAAAAAACATTTTCCTTGGAGTATCTGTAAAACAGAAAGTGAGTTCACTCACAATACTGGCAATAATGCTTCATTATACAGCAACCTAATCTCCGGAATAAATGTTGGCATTGTACATTTCTTCAACTAATATGTTACATGTGCACATTTCATATGTAGGGGGATATGTTGAAACTTTACAATTCTTTGTTTTATTTTCCAGTTTTGTGTTGTAACAGTTCTGTGGTTAACGTGTGATTAGGTTTAGGCACAAAAACTAGTTGGTTAAGGTTAGGAGAATATGTTTTGGTTTAAAATAGTCAGTTTGGTTGTTACAAACACAGCCGGGAAAAGTCCCAAAATTCTGTTAAAAAAGACAGTCTTTGCTGAAAAGTATTCAGATCCTTTACTTAAATACAAGTACTAATACCACACTGTGGAATACTCTGTAAGTATTAAAAGTAAGTATACGAATCAGAAAAAAAAGAAACAACTCGCCCAAAAGAACTTAAAACTACTGAAAGAATAAAAATAAAGAAACACCCCCAAAAATGAAAATACATATGAAAAATCACCCTAAAACATCTTTTCCTTTAAAGAATAGCACCCCAAAACTAAAATTGATAAAAAAAGAAAAAACATTTAGAAAAAATAAAAAACAGAAAAAACACCCTTAAACTTAAAATTATCAAGAAAAAATAGAAAAAGACTGAAATGTTTATCAAAATAATTTTCAATTCATTTTCTGTGAATTGACCTATTGATTAATCAACTAATTACTGCAGCTGTACTTTTATAAACTGTTTGGTAATTTAATTTATAACAAAATATTATATTTTATAAACTCTTTTTATGGTTTTATTCAAAAGTCTTCATTTGTAAAGTAAATAAAGCTGTCAGATAAATGCAGTGACGTAAAACGTACAATATTTCCATTTGAAATGAGGTGGAGTAGAAGTGTTAAGTGTTATGAAAAGAAAATACTCAAGTACACGTACCTCGAAGTCATTTGTAAGTACAGTACTTGAGTAAATGTACTTAGTTACATTCCACCACTGTCTTCTTGTGAGAACAGTTTGTCTACAGTACAGTGATAAAATGCCACTTAGCTGTCCTCGCAGCCTCCGGTTTATCCGAGTCATATCCAGTATCAGCAGCACAGAGAAGCGAGAGAGTCTTAATTAACATGAGGTGCTTGGAAGCTTTGATGTCAAAGAGAATCAGGAAATTGAAATTTTCGCTTCCAAACATGCTCCACTGGCTTTCCCCTTTTTCACAAATAGATGCATCTCACGTTTCCTCGTCACAGCCAGTAAAAGATTTTGATGCCTGTGTTCAGTTTCTTAGTTGGTCCAGTTGTAACTCTCCCAAGGACCGGCTGTCTTTTTATCAAACCACATGAGCATTGTTTGTATTTATTAAAAGCATTCTTTTCTTTGGAAAAAAAGCAAAGGCTGATTAGTGTATATTCATATCTGTGGTCACTGTCCCCAGGTGGAATCAGTCGATGGGAACTGTCACAAGGCTGATTTAATTTCCATAGGCTCGTTCAAAGGGACTTTGGGAGAAGCCTGCACCGAGCGCTCTCTCTCTCTTCATTACACTCCCTATGCACATTGCCTTCATTTCTACAGACAATCCATCTGCCGTTCTAAACCCTGTTTTGTCAAGAGTTGTTAGCTGCTTGGCCCCAGGGATGAGCACCGCAGGCTATGATTAATCTTGTTTGTTTCGTGTTTCTCTGTCTCTGTGCAATAGCGGGAGTGAATGCCCGGCGGACTTTCTCTTCCACAGACATAATCAGTGATGTAAGTAAGTGCAGATTATCATTGAGACTTGCGAAGGAGGGCCGCCTCTGAGGTCTACATGTGTCACCTTGTGAATGATTAGATATTTGCACAGAAGCAGTTTTGCTCCTGTAGCTTTGAATTTTTACTAGATTAAGTAAAAACACAAGGGCAAAGATTGGAGAAAGAAAAGGGAGAGACATGTGAAGATAAATTCTGGCAACAGGCCTGTAGACTTTTGTGCTGTGTGTCAAGAGTTAAGAATTCACTGTTTTCACGTTAATAACAAAAAATAATAATAATACTAAGCTGCAGTTGTGTTTACGTGTCATTTTTGTGCCTTGTGAATTTAATACCGGGGGAAAACTCCTGCAAATGGAAATTTTTAGCTATTAATTAAACACCCTCAGCGAGTGTGATTTCCCGTAAAGTTATGCTGACCAGTTGTTGATGCCGCAAAGCCAATGGTGGGAAGAGCTGACAGAGTCAGATCCCCGATAATCATGATCTTGTCAGAGAAGGACAGGGCGAGAGGAGGAGGACACTGCTGATTCTGGCTCTGGCATCTTTAATCTAGCTAGAGGCACTGAGGATTTCTGAGCACTCATAATCAATACGTTTACACCCATGTTTCTCATGTAAGTGAGATCTGATCTGGAATCAATCCCACTTTGGTGACTCTGGTGCCTCGCTGACCTCATCTTTTTTCCATCACATTAGCATCGAACAAATGAGCTGTATCCCCTCGTGCTGCCTTGCAGTCCCACAGACGTCTCAGTAATCAAACTGCAAAGAAAAATGATCAAATCTGCACAGTGGATGTTTTTTCTTTCAATTTAACTGCTGCATAGTTCCCTGATCTCATAAATCTGTTGTCACTGTAAAATTGACTTTCTGCAAAAACAATAAAAAAAAAATCACTTTTAAGAATTAAGTTTGAGTGCAAATAAATCACAGAAAGTTTTAGTCAAGCCAATAAGAGTAAAACAAAAACACATTTTTCAAAGTAAGAATAAAATTCACAGGCACTGCAGATAAAAATTTCTAGATGTGTGAGAATTTCTACCTCATTTATCAGTGAAAGTAGACACAATATTAGACACATTTGTCGCTAAAACAGTTCAGCAGCATCAGTAACCTTCAAAATATCACAAGAATTTAAACCTTTGAACTTTAGAAAAATTGGTGCTATTTCTTTCAAAAACATGGGGAAAAAGGCAATCAGCAACTTGGAAATAAATTGTTGACAAATTGCAAGAAATTCATAGATTTAGAAAATTATTTGCTTGGGCAAAAAAATAAAATAAAATAAAAAAATGCTTGGCCAAAATATCTAGAGGGAAAAATGAAAAGCTAGGGAAAAAACGTGTTTATAATTCCTATGATTACATATTTAAAATTATGTTACAAAATTGTCATATATTTTTACACACTTTTTTGAGGGTCATTCTTTTGTTTATTTAAACTTAATTTGTGTGTGTGTATGTGTGTGTGTGTGTATGTGCGTGCGTGTGTGCGTGCATTCATACGTGCTTGCGTGCATGCATGTGCGTTTGTGTGTTTTAAACAAATTTTCAGGTAATTTTCTTGTACTTATTACCAATCTCTAGCTAATTTTTGGGTAATTTCTTATTTTGTTGCTCATTGCCTTCTTCCCGGTGTGATCTCATGCACTGTTCATATGTTTTTCTATGAAAAGTAATGCTCCAGAGTCGTTTAAAATAAGAAAAATAAGAACCTCCGTGATTTTGCTACCTTGGAATAAGCCGTTTATATCCATGTGGGGAGCAGGTCCTCGTCTACTGAGATCGCCATGTTGCACCGGCATGTTTTTACAGTAGCCCAGAACGGACAAACCAAACACTGGTAACCTTAGTTATTAGCCCCTTTGTGACAAGAGTGCCAGAAAAATACAGATTTTTTTAGGGCTGCTCTCTGAGAATCGGAGATGTGGTTGGTCCCCAACCTTTGCTGCAGAGTGAGTGCTCTTAACTGTCATGCTACTCTTTGAAGAAAAGGGAGCGAGAGTCTGCACTGTAAGGCTCTGAGGCAACATGATCTTCTCTCTTCTGCTTGGTAATGGTAAATTTACAGCTCAATGTTACACATTGCCGCTCCATCGTTAGTGCCGTTAGATTGTTTACTATATTACATGAATGCTGCTGTCAATCTGAACGTCTCACTGAATCCCATTTAAACTTTAAAGCTTTGCACGGAAAAAAAATCCCCTGATGTGTCGAATATTCGCATTTAACAGCCGAATCTGATTTGAATGACATAATTCTGAGTTAACGTGAAACTGCTTTTTTTGGTGTTTTTTTTCTACTTAGGTCTCTGGATCCATTTATTTTAAATAGGAGGGGACCTCTGTGGATAATTTGTCTCCCACTCAAAAACATCCTGAACAATTAATCTTAAAAGAACTAATCAGGAGAGTTTTTAGCTGGTTGCAATCTGCAGTCTTCACCACAATATGAAACTAGTTCCTCCTAAATCTCACACTTTAAGCTATGGTATCTGGAGATTTGGGTGTTTGCTGATCAAGCATACTTGTTCATCACCGACTATGATTATTGACTTGGAAATGCTTTAAAACTGTGAATTGGCTGCTGAACGTTTTCGAAAAAAATTCCTGGGGGTTGAGGAGTGATGACCGGGACCCCCGCGGTGGGAAATGTCACTTACAAAATGTACTAACTTCACAGATACCAAATCTAACTCCAAACTAAATTGAAACAACGGCAGCCCTGAAACAATTTTAGTCTGCTAAATATGACGTTAGCATTTTCCTCATACCAGTTCTGCTTTGTCTAATTACAGTCTCACTGAGCTGCAAGCATGGCTGCAGACTCTTAGCTGTGTTGAAATACAGACATTCAACTGCTCAGTTGAAATAGTGAAAATGACAGTGATAGCAACCATAATTGTTGTACTCTATCACACCTAATAATTGAAAAATGAAATTCCAATTTGTCAGTTATCATTGCCTAATTGACAGTTCGGTCCACAGGTTTCCCCACAGGTGTCTCCCAGCACCCAAAACAATATCATTAGCCTGAAACATGTCATTTAGAGCAATTTATGTCACTAATTAGTCTTGTTCGGTGGTTGCTGTGTTTTGTTTGCAGGCTTTAACATACCAGGCGCTTTGTTGGAGAACGGCCACAAAGCATCTGGTGCTCAGACAGCGAAGGAGGGTGCTCATTAGATGGTATATTTCCTCGGTGGTCTGAGGTGAGGCCAGTGGCTGCTGTAACACTGCTGCAAACATTTAGTGCTGCTACTTCTACTGCTGCTGCTCACATAACATTTCAGTAAATGTAGCATTTAATAAGGGGTTATTAGCATCACCCTCCAATCTCTGCAGTGTCGAGTTTGGCGTATGCTTGCCCGAGTGGGATGAGGGCCGAGCTCAGATGTCAAATATCAGCTCTGTACATACACTCCACGTGACTTGGCACACAAACTAGTCCTTTTGGCAAAATTTGTCAGAGGAGCTTGTTTTGAATCAATTTCATTTTCACTTAACATTTGTCAGACTGTTTTTCTGGATTCTTTGACTTAACACTCTTATTGTAAAAGCTGAGTTTACACATTTGAACCACTGGTGGAAAGTAATTAAGTACATTACTTCAGTACTGTACTTAAGTATATATTTGAAGTATTTGTACTTTACTTTCCTTTTCATGCTCATACTTCTACTCCACTACATTTCAGAGGGAAAGATTGTACTTTTTACTTCACTACATTTATCCGGCCTTAACTTTATAAGCTGAATTACTTAAGGGCTGTGGGTAAGAAAAGCACGGAGACGTCTTCTCAGTTTCTTTGTCCCTTAAATGTCCGCTTCATCAATAGGACAACTGAACACACAGAAAGGCAATTCATCACTTCACAACTCTTATACAAGCAGTTGATTAATCAATCCATCGATTCACAGAGAATTAATTGACAATTATTTTTGATAAACTTTTTTTTCTATTTTTTAAGAAAAAAAAAATTATGATTTTAAATATTTCAGTGTTTTTCCCCTTCTTTTTAAAATAATTTAGAGTTTTGGGCTGTTTTTTTCTAATTTATTTCTTAAGAATTTTGAGGGATGGTAAAAAAAGAAAGTTTTTTTTCAAAAAATTTGATTTTTTTGGGTGGTGGGGTGGTGTGGGGTTGTTTTGTGTTTTTTTTCTGCATTGGGTACTTTTATTTTTAATACTTTTAGTACATTTCCTGATAATACTTAATTACTTTTACTTAAGTAACATTTTCAAGGCAGGACTTTTACTAAAGGATCTAAATACTTCTTCCACCACCTGTTTGAACCCAAAAGCTCCCTCTTAGGGACCGGGGCGGAAAAATCAAAAGTTCAAGCTAGGCCTGTCACAATAATTACATTGACTAATCCAGGTCAGCAAAAATAAATAAGGTCATGACCATATGTTGTAGGTTGTTGCCCTTGTGTTTACATAAGAATGTCACCAACATTTTAAACATGATGTCAGAAAAAACAGCAGGTTTTTCTCAACCATTTACAGTAAGACTTGGACAATATATTTTTATTTCCGAGCTCCGACTAGCTGAATGAACAGATAAAAAGCTACACTGAGACATGTTTTGCTGTCATTTTTGGTCACGCTGCTTTTGTCCCCTCGTCTGTGTCAGAGAGTCACTGGAGGAAGGGTACATCTCCACACACACACACACACTGTCTACCTGTGAAACTGTGTGTTATGTACCCCCACATTTTCACATTACAATCTCTGAATATTCTTAAAAATTAAAAGTTCATTACTCTTTAAAGGTTCAGTGTGTAGGATTTAGGGGGATATATTGGCACACATTGAATATAATATAAAAAGTATGGTTTCTTTACAGCAATATCATCTCAAAATAAGAATAATTGTGTTTTTGTTACCTTAGAATGACCCATTTAAAACTAAATAGAGGGTGGGTCCTCTTCCACGGAGATTGCCATGTTTCTATAGTAGTGCAGAACAGACAAACCAACAACTGGCTATAGACAGAGCCGTTCACGTTTTTGCGGCAGCCACTGTAGTAGCAGACCCTTTGTGATCAGCAGTGTGAGAAAAACAGATTTTTCACATTAACCTGCTTTCTTCAGCATTTTTACTGGTTTAAATCACCTGGTAGATTTGTTTTGGAGCGGAAGAGACCTCTGCGGATGGTTAAGCTCCAGATAAAAACCTCATGAACAATGAACACTGAGGGTATTCTAACCAGGAGAAGTTTCAACTGGTTGCAATCTGTAATCCTCGCTGCTAGATGCCACTAAATCCCACTAAATCTTACATACAGCTCCTTTAAGGGAGTGAGTTACTGGCCCATGCAAAGGAGTTCCAGTATTTCAAGGTCTTGTCCATGTGTGGGGGTAAAATGGAGTGTGAGATGAACAGGCGATTTGGTGGGGCATCAGCAGTGGTGCAGGCTTTGTGCCGCACTGTCATGTTGAAGAGGGAGCTTGCTGCTTAGGCTGCTGACCCTGTGACTCAGTGATTGCCTTGAAAAATCTAATATAATTTAGGTTTACTATATATCTAATTGTTTAGTTGACTTAAAATGTTGTAAAATATTCTTAATTTTGTGAATTTGTTTCAACTTAAACCGGCGAGTTTAACTAAACCAATCTTTATAAGTTTAATCAACTTATTAAACCAAGTTCACTATGCTTCATATCTGTACCCTAAACTCATATTTGTATTTTCTTAAACATGTTATAAACGCAGAACTTGCAGATCTCCTCAACACTGGCAAAAATACTCTTTCGTCATGATCAAGTTAAGTCAGACTAACTTTGTTTACTGAAGTTGCTAATACTTAGAAAGAACAAGATAAATTCACTTGCCATTTTTTAACTTGCAACAACTTCACCAAATTAAGTAAATACATCTAAATTTTGATACTTGAGATTAATAGTTACATTTACTTTACATCTTCTAGGCAATCAGTTTCTGAGATTTTTTTAAATAAGATCAACTTGTTAGATTTTACTGTGTATATTATACAGTAATTGTATCAGTGGCATAAAAAAAGACCTTAAAATTATTAAAATATCTTATATTGCAATTATTTCTGCGACGATATATCGTTCAACAAAAGAAGTTGTCATAAGAGGCCTAGTTCAATAATGATCAAAAACAGGCAGGTAGGGGAGATGAGGATAATGTATTCAAAAGAGGGATCAGACTGGAGAGACCTGCAGGCAGGCAGTGGTCCTAACAGGCAGAGAAAATGACTGGATTGCACATTAGATAATGTGGAGGGGAATGAGTGGAAGGGGGCTGAAGAAGAAGTGGGACCACTGGGGTTACTGCAGGGCAGATGGGAGTGGCAGGATCTGAAAGAGCAGCGGCAGAATTAGTACCTGGCTAGGGAAAAAATACCAACAATGAAAATGTGAGACCAGGAATTGCCTGATTTTGTGGCACTTGTGGCCGTTTCAGTTGTTTGCAGACTTATTTGCAGAGATACAACGTCACTTGTGAGCCCCTGTGGAGTTTTTAGCTGAACACCTCATTAAAACAGGTTTGTTGGTGAACCCGGTGTGAACGCCCATTGAACAAATCCAACCACACGCATCAGAAAGCGATTAAAGCGGGGATTTGAACAAAAGACTGACATGTCCCAAAGCACTACGTTATCACTGTGTCCCTCTGATGAAGAAAGCAGCAGAGTACCTTTTTGCCGCAATGGAAACAATTGAAATGTTCTTTTTAATTTAATTTCTATGGCCTTTACATTAATTTGTATATTTTGTGAATGGCTCATTTGGCCATTTCCACATTTTTAATAACTTAAAAGGAAAGGTTCAGTCTATAGAAGATGACATACACCTTTAAATTACTTTTAACCCACCCATAATCATATTCAAACATACTTCATACATACCTTTCACTTTGACATTTCAAAGCAAGGTTACAGCTTTGTCTGTTTTTGTCCTCTGCAAGTAGATTTTGGACCTTGACAAAGACATGAAAGAATTAGCAGAGGCAAACTGAAATGCACTTTCTGTTTGAATCATATTGCTGTATCTAATTGTCACCTTTTTTATTTCTTGTTACTGCAAATTTGAATGTGTTTTCCTGACTTTCTTATTATTTTGCTCTTTCTTAGATTTAATATTTTTCTATTGGACCTCATTTGGCACATCAACTATCATTATCCTCTTGATATTACCATAGTTGTTCATTCAAACATCAAAGACCTTGCTTGAGGTACAGTGAATGGAAATGCTTTTTGGATTTTGTCATGCAGAGTTTGGGAGTGCAAAGTGTCTTGATGCACACGGCATGTGATGAGCCACATCTGTAGACCATGTACCGGTGTATATAACCTGAGGCAAGGTTTTAATGAGTATTTACAAGACAGAAAGCATTGCATATCAAATGGGGAGATATTGTCCCTCAAGAAATGAATTAATTGTTTAAATGTATTTGACAGTTAAAGATCAAAATCAGCAGAGAGGAAAAACACACAAGTTTAAGACCATATTACACCCGCCACTTAATAATGCATATGTTAATTAGTATTCAGTATAAAAATGACTCATAAGCATTCCACTGCATATAGCAATCTCATGGCCATAGGGCTTTTCCCAATGAGACTTTAGGACTGCACAAGCCAAAGACAAAAATGAAGCAACACTCCAAAGCATCTCTTCCCATTAGAAAGAGTAGCTCTCTATACAGCCCAGCCACCAGAAGAAAATCTTAGTATTGTATGATTCTGCTAACCACAGATGCATTACATTTATACATTTCAACGTTTCTTAAGTGCCATAGTTCTGATTGCATGTATATGAGCTGACTTTGTGATTGGGAGGTGGAGGGGATGGTGGATGGTGCAACACTAAGGCAAGACGGTTGCCAAGCTTCAGGCCACTGTTCAAGACCAAGAAACAGCAACACCGGTTGTATTTTGGCGGGACATGCATATGTTTCCAGCAGCTATTGTCAAGTCAATTTTAGTTTTAAAGCCCCTCATCATAATTCACAATTGCCTCAGAGGGCTTTACAGCATACAACATCCCTTTATGTTTGGACCCTCACAGTGGATAAGGGAACCCCCCACCAAAAAAAAAATGAGCAAATGAGCAGAGATCCCTCTTCCAGGACAGGCAGATGTGTAATAGATGTTGTGTCATCAACATAATAAAATTACAGCAATCAATATGTCAAAAGGATACACATAGAGAAAAAGAGAGAGGGAGAGAGAGGGAAGAACAGACAGCAACAACAATAATAACAATAATGACAAATTCTCATCCCAACTCGTCACATGGTGCCTCTCTGTTTACGCTCTGGGATGCCGTTCCCTTAATGTCAACTTATGTACATGGTGGGATGACACAGCATGGTCCTTATGTTTACACGCTGTTTAGGATTAAACAACAAAGTCACAGACTGTTAGGTTTAGGCAAATTGGCACAATTTTTTGATAGTAATTGTTTCACCAAAGCTGAGTATTTTAATTAAGCCAAAACAGGATATTTTCCTAAGTTTCAACATATCCGATATATGCAACTGCTACATGGTGAATGGAATTGCACAGCGTTTTTTAAGTCAGCAGACTTTACTTTTTACACTACTTGTCACATTCACACACATTCATTGTAGGCCAAGGCTACTATACAAGGTGCTACCTGCCACTCAGTTGTTAAAAATTCATGCCAAAGTCACACACTGCTGGCAGCCATCTGGAGCAATTTGGGATACAGCATCTTGCCCAAGGACACTTCAGCATGTGGACAGGTGTAGCCAGGGATCAAACCACCGATTTTCCGATTAGTCGACAACCAACTTTACCTCCGAGCCACCTGACCACTTATCTGTGGTTGACAGAAATGTACAATGCCAACATTTATTTTGGGGCTGTAATGAGTCCCGTTTGAAAAAGAAATGTTTAAAAATACTTGCATGTCAAACAGTAAAAATAAGACCAATTTTGAGAACATTTATTTTGCAAAACAAACCTCAGAAACCTTTGTCACACAGTGAAGGTTGTGTGGGCTTTTGCCTCAAGTAATGTTTATTTCAGTTTTATTTGATTCTCTTAATCATAGCCCGTCACAATAAAAATTAAAAATAAATGAAAATATCAACTGTAGCTTCTCAAGAGAAAGCAAGGGAAAGCAAGAAAACAATAAGGCAGACTGAAGAAAAATGAAAACATAATCAAACATAATTTGATTATCTTGCCTGTGACTCCTTCCTGACCAGGACTTTGTTGCCCAGCACTAATTTGAATAAAATCAATTTGAGTGGCAAAAATCTCCTCCAATTAACTTCTACCTTGACAAGCTGATTGAAGTGATAAAGTTGTTTCTTACTTAGAGTGCTGAGAAAGTGCTGGAAAAGTTCTGAACTTTTAGTGGCATTTTTGTAGCTAAAAGCAAAACGAATGGTTATGATGGTTAGAATGGAAATTTCATCTTATGTCAACCCTTTGCATCTGCTTTTATGCAAAACTTTATTCACCTATAGATTTGATTTTAATTGCTTCATAATGGAATAATGGTCATCGTCTTCTTGAGGTTTTGTGTTGCTTGAGTTGTTATGGAACATTTGTTCAGGCTGGGACCACTGACAGCGACGACAGGGCATAAAGTACCCAATTATCCAAGAAGGTGTCAGTGTTGGTTGGTGAGCGGGTGTTATTGTGCGGCTGACTGTGGCAAGGTAATTTTTTTCTGTAAGTGTGTGTTGTTTGGCTTATGTAAGTTGCTCTGCCAGTGGGTTGGCCTGTTGATCCCCAGACAGAGTCCAGCTGCAGATTATGAAAGTATTGAACCTGTGGGTTTGCCTGCAATCACACTCTTACAGCAATGGAGTTTTGTGTTTGGTTCAGGCTTTACGGTTTAGTGCTTTTGGCTGTTAATCAACTGCATCTCAAGGCGGATCTGTTATGCAAATTTTAAGGTTACCACTTATATCTTGGATTTCTACAGGAACATGATTACTGGTTTTAAGCCTTAAATGTCTTGCTCAACTGTTTGGTAACCTTTCAAATGGAATTTCCTACAAAAACATGACGAAAAAAGGCAATCAGAAACTTTTATGAAATGTCCTGCAAATTATACAGAAAGTAAAATGTGACAAGAAAATTACCTTATCTTAGCTTAAACTAGTTTATCAAGAGAAGTGTAACATTATTATAATTATATATATTTAAAATTAGATTAAAGATTAGAATATTACTATTATTATCAATATTTATTATTTTTATTTTCACATTTTCTGTTTTTGTCCTGTCACTTTTCTTTCCCTGTGTAATTTTCTTGCAAATTTTTATATTTGTCTTCATAATTTTTGGGCCATTTCTTGTTAAGTTGCATATTGCCTTCTTTCTGTGTTTTTGAAAGATATCAAGCCACTTTGCTCAGGTTTCAAAGGGTTAATGGTCAAACACCTTTCCTCATACCATCTGTGCTGGAACACCTGTATTCATCTTCTGTCTTTTAAGTAGGTCACTTTATATATAAGTGTTAAATTTACTTAAAATTTAGATGTGTTTACTTGATTTTGTAAAGTTTTCACAACTTAAAATGAATGACCTTGCTCTGTCTAAATGTTAGCCATTTCAGCAAACCAAATTACATTTACTTAAATAGTTCATCACAAAGAGGATTTCTCCAATGACGAAATTAGGAGATCTATGAGATCTGTTTTCCTAACATGTTTAAGAAAACACAGATATGATTGACTAGTTTGCAACTGGCAGAAGAGAGATATATGGCACAGTAAACTTACTTTACTGAAGTTAAAAAGCTTATTTTAATTAAACTTGTCAATTTTTAAGTCACAATAAACAAGATTTTAAGTAAACTTAATTATATGTAAAGTAAACATTAATTAAGATCAATAGTTATATTTACTCGCAGTTTTCAAGGCCATCGGTTCCGAGATTTTTTCCTTTAACTAAGATCAACTCAGAAGAATTCACAGTGGATTTGAAATGTGAGATATATCTGTTAAATATATATCAGTAAAATCTTTTACATATGTATAATATATCTGTTCAGCTAAGACCAGCACTGTATAACAGGCGCCTGTGAGCAAATGCCAGAGAAATCACTGAAAGGGTGATAGTGAATTATAATGATAATTGCATTTCTACTTGAACTTGCACTGAAAGCTTCATTTTAGATACACTTGAAAAATCTAACATCTTGGTGGAGATACTGTGGTTTGAACGCAAAAACACTTTAACTAGAGTGGTTACGCAGCCAGTAAAATCACCGGGAAACAACACAATCAGCTGAGGCTTTTTTCACTATTAGAACCAAAAGCAAAGCCCAGATATTTGAAAGGACCACTCTCACCCCCTGTATGCCTCGTTTAAATTCCTGCCCTCAGGGGTGCCTTTGGCAAAAAAGAATATTTACAAAAAGTCACGTATTTCCAGTGCAACTGATATCCTATACTAAAAAATGTTTCTTTTTTCCCTACACTTACTATTACTACTACTACTGTTCTTCTGGACTGCACACTGAGCTTTTGTATGAGTCATAGAGTGTGTGTGTGTGTACGTGTGTGTGTGTGGCTGTGCACGCATATCAGAGATAATTCATGTTTTACATTTTATGCTTTATGTGATATGTTTTAGGTAAAATCATCAATGTCTTGTGTTTGTTGCTGCATGATCAAAGACAAATGGACATAAATTTGTCATCTTGTTTTGTTTACCCTTTTGAAACCTGCAGCAACATCACTTTTCTCATGTTGCTTTCAGATGCCTTTCAGACATATTTAAATCTTTGAACCCTACGCAAATTAGTGTGATTTTGTTCAAAAACATGGAAAAAAGGCAATGAGCAACCTGTAAATAAATATACCACAAATTGCAAGAAAATAGATTGAGATATGATTTTAATAAATGTATATTTAAAATTATGTAACAGAATTATTATAATTTTTAACTGTATTCTTTAGGTCATTGACTAATTGTTTGTTTGTTTGTTTTTTGTTTGTTTTCTTTTTTCTTTTTTAAACTAATTTTCAAGTAATTTTCTTGTTCTTACAAATTCATTCTTCCTTTGTTGTTCATTTCCGTTTTCCCATGTTTTTGACAGAAATCAGGTAAAATTGCTCAGGTTTCAAAGGGCTATAAAGCTTTGCACTTACATTTGCTGAATTGGTTAACCTTTGCTAAGGTTTATAAGAACCAGCTTTACATTATAAGCTCAGAAAGCCAGAACTAAATTGATTTATTTTTAGACAGAAAATTAACCATTAATTATCATTATTTCGATTAATCTCTTCTGTTATTTTTAGGGCAAAATATTTGACTGTTACTGTTTGTTAAGGAGGAATAGGAACTGACCATTTTTTTTAGGTGCGATTAGACTACAAATTATTAGTAATCAAGAAGATTACCAATAATCTTAATATTAATAATCAGTATTTGAAACTGATATACATGTAAAGTAAAAATGTAATGTCAACATTTATAATATCCCAAAATCCACAACTTTGTTTAAATGCCTTTAAGCAATAGTGCAAAACTTTTCAACATTATTTTTTAAAAATGTTGAATAGCTCAGCAGATAATCGGCCTGGCCAAATCTGTGGGCGTTGTCAAATCTTTAATTTGTTGGAGCTTGTATGCTCTGCACATCGGTTTGACACTGCCTTTACAGCTGTTGTATCAGATTCGGAGCTCATGATTATGAACATTTATTGTTTCCTTACAGAATTAAATTCTAGGAGACCACAAATCACTGGGTGATGCCACGGTGGCTCAGGTAGCATAAGCTAACACAGCAGCAGTGGCGAACCGAGCCATCAAACGGTCCCAACCAACTCACACCAACACCGAAACGGCTCTACTTCACTGTTAAACCCATAAAAAATTCTTAGCTAACATTAGCTGTGTGATACTGTTCATTACTGAAGCTCTGGAGCCCAGAATTGGCATCTGTTAAAGCCACTAGTCATTTTTAAAGTATGAATGTCACATTTTCAGTCCAGACACCAGCAGAAAATTCTGGCATTGTATGTTTCTCCAAACCGCACAGACATCACATGCATGTTTCATATGTTTTATACACATCATATTAACGTTTCTAAAGTTACATACATGAGCTGACTTTGTCATCAGGAGGTGGTGGGGACGGTGAATGACGTGTCACTGTGGTGAGGCGGCTCTCAAGCTGCAGATAACTGTTGTGACAAACAGGTTGTGTTTTGGTGAGTCATTGCTTGTTTTCCATCGACTTTTAGGCTTCAATCATGGGCATTTTGTGGCAATCTTTGGTGATTTTCCAAGGTTATTTTGCTCCAGTTGTGTATATTTCGTAGCGACCCATCGGTGGAGATGGAACCACAAATATTGGCCTTTTCACAAAGACAGCACTGCTTTTACTTCAGGGATTATGAACCAAAACAGGGAGATTTAAGCCAAATCTTTTTCTGACCAGCCAAGTAGTTTTTGTACATTAACCTAGCTAAGCATTTAGCCATAGTGTTGGTGAAACACCAACTTTTAATGCATCCGCTTCACAATAACATGCGGTTTGCAGAAAAGTTTAATACCAACATTTTTTCTGACCATTGGGTTGCCATTTTTGCTGTTCCAGATTGTCAAATGTGAAGATCAGATGCTTTTTATTTTATCATATATGATAATGAACTGAATATCTTATCTATCTAAGTTTTGGTTTTGGATATTGAAAATAATTGTTATTTGTACCCTAATCTTCTGTTCTGATTTAGGTAATCTGTCATCCACAGAGCATTTTAAATGGGTGAAATCAGCAGCACAAAACTTTTTTTTTTTACAAGATTTTCATTATCTTTTAAAATTGATGTCGATTGATAAATTATCCACACATCATCTGGTGCTAGGCCATTTAATTTCAAACATTCAACCTGAATCCTTATGTACAAGCGTAAACAGAAAATCCTGTTTTTTCCCACATAAGCTGTAAAAAAAATTAAAATGTGACTGCTGTTTAAATTGTCCATTTCACTCTCAGTGATTCATTATACATGCAATGAGATATGTGATTACCATTTTGAGCATCTGCCCCCCCCTTCAATCATCCGCCCACCACCCCACCCACACTGGTGCACACACATACACACACACACACACACACACACACACACACACACACACACACACACACACACACACACACACACACACACACACACAGACACATTGAAGGTCAGTTTTAAAGGACATGTTTGCCGTTTTAATTCCGAAAACAGAGAAGAGTAAAGCCTTACAGTGTCTGTGTTTCACCACGGAGATCATCTTTCTGACTCAGTGCTCAACATCAAAAGGCAGCATCACTGGCACCTGTTTGGGGTTAAATGCCAGGCTGATGGGCACGTAGCCAGCGTGCATTTCCATCTTAGTGCTGCTGAAAATAAATGCTAATGGTTCTGCTCACAGTGATGGTGATGAAAACAGTAGCATCTAATCTCTGACATGATGCAGTATTTGCTATTATTTATTTATTATTCATTTTTCACCGCGCTCAGTGGACTTTAAAAAGCCATCTGTCAACTTACCTGTCAGCATCTGTTATTTTGACTGTGCAGCAGTTATTATTACGGCATTATTTCCAGCAAACTAAAGAGAAAAATATTTTAAAGAAAACATTTTATGACACGATGTGACAGGAAGATCAAGAGAAACAGGCTGGCTAGCATTCTTTAAATGTGTCATTCCCCGACTATTTTTCCTGCCTTTACTCCCGATGCGTTCTTACATCAAAGGAAATGCTCTATTTTTCTTGGACTGAGCTGGACTCAGCGTCTCTCTCATGTTGCATTCATGTCTTGTTTTTCAGAGAGCAGTTGCAGCATGAAAAAGTACTTTTAAGAGCTACATAATACTGCTTTTCTCCTGCTGCCCACCCTCTGTACTGCACCTTCCACTTATGTCTCTTCTTTCCTCCCGTCACATATTCTGCTTCTGTATCTGCAGAGGAAATAACTCAGATGGAAGAAGGGACCTGCCAGCCGACTTGCTCATCATTCATCACAGTCTGTTTGTGGCCACTGTACGCAGTGGGTGAGTCAGCAGCAACCTGCGCAACTGAGGTTGAGACTGCACCACGACTCTGATGCTGATGACTGAGGGGCATTTGTGGTCTTCGGAAAAGTGGACAGGTGTGCTGCTTTTGGCATGCTGTCAGACATCCTGCTTGCATGCATGCCACCTCTGACCCGGCCCCAGTGTCGCTGGAATGCTAATGAGTGCGGTACAGGAGCGTTGTCATTGCTCCGAAATGTCATTAGCGATGAGGCCGACCCATGCTAATCGCTAACATCTTGAAAAGGCTGCTTGTGACATTGGTGCAGGGCTTGAATGAGTTGTGATAGCTGATGATTGTTATCTGCTCACAGCGGAGACGCACCCTCCCCGCCGCGGTGCTGCTGCACCTATGAATGCACCGTGACAGAAAGCCCAATCTCACATCCTGCTAAGAGGATTGATAATGCAGCCAAGGGTGAAAAAACATTGGTGGCAAGTTGGTATTTTCTCATTGAATGGTCATACAGAGCATCAGGCAAAGCCGTTTATGTGATGATTTGGTGAATAAGCGATTTGTCGTCGAAAATCCTGTTGATCCGGGCTGGCTTATTCACTAAAGAGTTATATAACTTCTGTAAAAGCCTCCCCTGTATCTCACATTGAATTATGTTTGCAAATGAGCGTTACATTTTCATTCCAAACCAGACACCTGTGCAACAATGCAAATAACTTCCTGATGGCATGCATACTCTCTCCATATCCCTCTCACATAGACATACACATGCATATTGAGTAAATGTTTACTAATTAGCATTTCAAAACAAAAAAGAATATATTAGATGCTTATCGTGTGTGCCTCACAATAGATTGTTATTTGGTTTATTCTGTACGCAGTAAACATGCAGTGTACATACTGGTGTAATACAGTTTAATTTCAGAACAGCGTACATTCCCTGCTAAAGGAAAACGTGACAAAATGTTTCCATCTCTGTCATAATAAAGTGAGCGGGTCAGTTATCATCAAATCCGCCACCCACCAGCTTGCGTGCAACTGCTTTCTGTTCAATACTGGTGGAGTACAGAATTTTAATATCAGTACCAAAACAAAACTTTTCTCAAGAGTGTAAAGTGCTTTCAGAGAGTGTCCTGCTGCATCTGCCATCTGTTCTGTATTTTAAAACAATTTAAAGATATTTTTTTGTAAAAACACAGGAGAAAAACAAACATCAACAAACCATGGGAACCAAGTGGGTTGTGCATTTTTCCCTCTGCTGTCTTTATGACCATATTGTCCTTAGCTTTAACAAGAACCAGATATGATAGCATCATCAAGGTCTCCCCAAATGAGTAGGAAGAGGTACAAACCTATTTAATACTGCCTTAATATATAAATTATTAACAAAAAATCCCCTATAGAAATCACATCTTGTCATATAAATACTAGTGTACACATACGCATCTTATGTCTAAACATTTACAATTCCGAATATAGAAAATACTGCCTCATACACGCCTGTATATATAGACCCTCATTTATCTTATACAAAAATATATTAAATTATAACTAATAATACACACACATCTCTCTCTCTCTCTCTCTCTCTCTCTCTATATATATATATATATATATATGTATATATATATATATATATATATATGCTAAACTGTTCATATAAAAAATACAAAGTATAAACATATTCACATACCCATGAATGAACAAATCTACATATCTAAATTCCTATCTTCATATTAATCCATGTAAACATCCCTGTCCCTTGAGAAAATGATATCTTAATACCTGTTTTTAAACTGGCTCATGTTTGGACGAGATGCACATTCATACTGTTCCACTGTTTTACTCCACAAATTAATATGCAAAGTTTTTTTCATAATGGTACAAACACTGAGGATTGTAAAATGTAATTTCCACCTCAAATTATAAGCCCCCTTTCATTTTACTCAGGGCTAACATCAGTTTTTACATCACAAATTTAGGTGGGGGCAGCACTGCTGCAGTCAGTAATTATAATAGAGATAATGGAGGGTTTTAGTCAGATATTGACATTCCTTCCCTGTCATTCTTGTTTGGTGAGGATAGGCTAAGGGTATATTTGGACTGCTCTGGCTCAGGAAATAGAGCGGGTTGTCCAGTAATCGGAGGACGAGCTGTTCCTGGCTCCTCCAGTCCAAATGTCGCAGTATCCCTATGCAACAAACTGAACCCCAAATTTCTCCTGATGCTTGTGCCATCATTGTGTGAGTGTGTGTGAATGGTTAAGTGAGTAGCAGGTGGCACCTTGTATAGTAGTCACCAGTCAGTGAATGTGTGTGTGAATGCGTGATGTAACATGGAGTGTAAAAGCACCTTGTGTGGTCGGAAAACTAGAAAGATACACTGTAAGAAGAAAATTGCCTGTTTTTTACAGAAAAAAAATGGCAGCTGTGGTTGCCAGAATAATTTTGTAAAAAAATACAGTGAAGATGTAAACAACTTCACTGAACAACCTGTACATTTAACAGTTTATAGTTGTTGTAATTTTACTGTAAAGCTGTTGTAATTACAACATTTTAAACTGTACAATTTATACTGTCCATTTGGAAGACAAATATGCAATTTCTGCAACTCTATCACCAGTCACTTTATGTGTAAAAACCCTCAAATTAAATGAATAATTAGAAATCTATACATTAGAAAATCAAAATTATTTTTCTTTCCTAATATTTATGCCAAAAGCATTTTGTTTTGTGTTTTTTTAGAGTGATCATTAATAGGAAAGCTCAAGTTTTAAGGAACATTCAAATGTAACACTCAAATGCATGGTACCTTTCAAAAACCTTTATTTTAACACATGGTAAATGTATCGGTTAAAGAACATTTTTTTTGTATTACAGTTTTCTTGTGTTTAAACTATGATAATCTTTGAATTCACAATTTTTTTTGGTTCAGTGCGTTACAAAATATGACTATAAATTTAACTCTTTTTCATTGTTTTTATAGTTACAGTTTTATGATGTCATGATTTTACAGCACCTTGCTGTTAATTTTCAAGACATTTTTTACATTGTATGTAAGTTCAAGTCCATTGACCATTACAGTAAGAACCAAAAACCTACTGACACTAAATACAAAGCCCTCCTGTGCAACAATGGGCATAGTTTAAAAAGTTAAGCGTTAGACATCTACTAGGCTATTAGTTAGCTTACCATAATGTTTTTAAATTCCTCAGTATGCCATGACAAGCAGTGCCTGCTGCAGCGCAGATGTAGGGGGAGTACACATAATATACTTAAACAACTCACTAGTGAAGGTCAAAGTCATTACTGTAGCTAACAATTAATGCTAAGGTGAAAAAGAGGATACTGGCAGGCCCATATCTTATTTTATGCATACCAATCAGATAATAATGGGGGGCCTGTGGTGCCCTTTCACTCAAGCAGAACATTACTTGCAGTGTTAAATTATTTCTCATACTGGTTGTGTTGATGCTCATATAAATGGACTGTTTGGCTTTTTAATTGAGACAAGCAGTGGCTGCTATTTTTCTCCTGATTAGACTGGGCTGAAAACATTGACCTGTCCTAATGAATCCCAAACACACATTCAAACATCTTTAAATGTCTATGCGGAAACGGTCACCGTGATTTTCGGTTTAAGTAACCTCAACTCCTCATCTTGTAAGAACAATAAATGGGATAAATGTGAATAATTAACCATAATAAAAATGTTAGTTTTTATTACAAAGAACATCACCCAGCAAAAAAAGAGAAAAAAAAACTGAAGACTTATATTTATTAGCAATAATAGAATATGAACTTACTTTCTTGTTGTGCATTTTCTGCCAGACAGCTACAATTACCAACATCCAAATTTACATTGATGGCCCATTATACTGCAATTACCACAACAGCATCATGCCATAACTTAAAGTAATGATCTAAATCTGCCAGCTGCACTTACAGCTTCTCCTCTATGACTCATTGTATCCGTGACCAGATTTTAATGTTCAAAACCAGCCGATAAATACTGACATGTTTATATAAAATGTGCTTAAAACAGGTTCCACCCATCCTCCGTTCCTGTCATCGGTATAATCATGCTTGCATATGACCGGGCACATTCGGAGAAAACCACTCTCCATCTGCTGCTTTAGGAAACGAACACAAGCTGTTTTCAGCTCAACACATCTAACTCAGACACCTGTTACTGTTAGGCAGACTTAGCCTCCTCTCAGCAGCTTGCACAATATTATAAATTAGCTTCCTGCTGCCTCCTCTGAATGTAATAGTTTACATCAGGTTTACTGAGGAAAATTGCTCTACTACTTCATGCTACTGTGATTCTAAGTGATTGTGACCTTTACAGAAAATAACTCGTCATTTAGATTTTGTTAGTGGCAAACTTTCTCCTATTTCCTGCTGTGTTCCCATGGACACAAAATAAAGTGTAGGTTTATACTATTAGCACCTAGTGAGCATGCCAATGAGAAGTGATGGAACCACATGAGGACAATTTGACATTATTACCGTGTTCGAAAGTTATTTGCAGCCCCAAATCACTTTTTTTCTCAAATGGCACTGCAAAAATTATCCCATCTATCAGCTTTACATTTCTGGAAAAAAGAACATTGTGTGGCAACAGCTTTTAAAGTTCATTCTGTATCACACCAGTGCTTTTTTCTAATCAAGTGATGCTAGAAACTAACTCAAAGACAACATGTGTCACCAAAGACTGAATATTTACAAATGTCCATCCAACAACTTTTATTTACAGGTTTGAGTCTGACTCAGATGGACTTTAATAGATTCATAGCAATTTTCGAAACATTAGCTGAACACTATTTCCTTTCTATCAAAGTTCTGACCATGAGTGTGTAAAGAGCTGCCAATGTGCCCCAATGGAAATGAACAGAGCAAATTTATGCGTAAAGCGTTCACAGAAGGCAGTTCATGTGTATTCTGGCATTCAACAATATGCACCTCCGATCTTTTCGTAGATATTATCAATATATACACCTGCCTCCGAATGCTATTAGTGCTTGTGTAAATAAGGAATGCACATAGATATTGCTCATCATAAGAAATTGCAATTTTAACTTACATTTAGCTGAATTAGTTGGCAGATACACTGAAAAAAATCTCAGTGATGGCTGTCAGAATATATAACTATTTGCGAGATCATCACATAGACTAAACTTGGTGGATCATCTACTTTCTAAACTGTATTTCCTACAGAGCCTGATTGCTCCCTCCGCTGCTCTACCTGCCTGTAAAATATTAACAATTTTAAATATAATTTACTCTCACACCACTAGGCTACTAACAGAAGTAAATAAAATATCTTTTTCAGCTTCACCGGCAATAACTTCAATCTCAGCTTCAGAAAAGTGTTTCTTTCTCTCTCTCTCTCTTTCTTTGTTAGCAGCATGTTTGCAGGTTGACAGGATGCACCATTCATAGTCATTTCTACCTCCTTATATGGCTATTCATGGGCGAGGATGGATGCAAATCGCTGAGTAGCGGGAGCACGCTGCCAGTTTAAGATTGATTGACATTTATGAACTCACACATGTCTATGATCAATTCAAGGTTTTCCACAGGGTTCATGAATCTGGTGTAGGTTTTTAGTACCAAGGTGCTCCATGTGCAAATCTGCTTGCATATTTACTCACATTTCATGAATGAGACCCAACGCGTGTAAAGGCCCAAACACGCCAAACTGACATCAGAGAACTAGAGGTGAAGAAGGCTGACTGTTGCATCTTCTTGAGTCACCTGTGTCTTGGCTAAAAAGTTGCACTTGAAAACACCACAAAGCCAAATGCTGACTAGCAGGTACGTTCTACGCCTGCGTGAGACGAAATAGCTCCCCATAGAGGGTGCCGGTACTCTGTATTTGTCATTCAAAAAGAGAAACCAGCAGGGGTGTAGTATACACAGTGCAGACAGTGCAGCTGCACTGGGCCCTGTGCTGTAATGGGGCCCTTGACATAAGTGGACCCCGCTTGATAAAGAGTGGTCCTCTGGCAGAAATGTGATAATAATGTTTCAAAAAGCATGTGCGTGTGTGTTGTTGCCTGATCTTAAATTTCTACTTGATCATGTGACAAGACAACAAGACTCCAGCTAGCGCACAAAATCTGTTGAGACTGACAAGCTGAGCAAACCTAGTTAAGCCAAGCGAGCAGTCATGCCATGTAAACAAGAGAAGACAAGAGAAGGAGGAGGTTACAACGTTTCCTGAATTAGATTCTTTTGGATTTTTTTACAGTTGCCAGCCCACGGACAAGCCCTTTCCTAGCAGCAGTACATCAATCCAGTTCAGCATCTCTGCTGCTGCCCTCAGTGGAGTATCAACAAACATGCAGCAGGTAAGATAACCTTCAGAGCAAGCTAGACAGAGCTGATCTAAATGATCGTAACATTAGGCCATCATGTTAGATGTAAGTTTTTAGACAAGGTATACATGTATTATGTAGGCTAACCTGTATATAATGGGTTTATGGGGTCTATGAATTATTCTGGTAAGCTAACTAATAGCCTTGTAGATGCTAGCTATTCCTAAAATGAGATAACTTTTACATGCACATATTTTCCGTTGCAGGCCTAACAAGTTGGAGACAGAGTCAAAACCATCCAAATAGGTGAGTACAAGTGTCTTTCTGAGGGTATTTGGGGTATCTGATGGGCCGCCGTGCCCCTTTTTAAAAGGTTATTACTTTAGAGTCAGGTCGCCACTGAGCAACTGTTTCATTCATTGTATGTTTTTGTACTTTTGTTGGAAAACTGTGTGCCGTTGTAGCTGGCCAGTTGACGGGACTTGGTGTTGTTTGTATTGCAGCTCTTTTCTCTCTTATTTTTTTATAATTTCTTACCTCTATGTCGAAGAGGAGTGCAATTGTCATGAGGCAAGAGGTTATTGTACTACAAATGCCAGAAAAAGACAGTGGCCAGTTCAGTACCACAGTGAAATGGACAGCTCCTCTGCTCTCAGGTGCTTGTTGTCACGTTTGTGAACTTTGGCTGTCACTGCATTATCCCTGTTTCTGATCACTTTCTCTTTGACCTTTGGACTCTGCAAATACAATAGCCTAGGTAACTACTTTTGACTGTAAATCCAACATATGGTTGGTACTTAATACGTACATCTAGTTGTACGTGCATATGTGCTCCAGGAATTAAGGAGCCCAAGGGCCTGTCATAATAGCTGCACTGGCGCCCACTAACCTACACCATAGGAAACCAGCAGACTGACAGGACAGATTCAAGTCATTAGTTACCACATTAACAACACAACCCGATGTTGAAAGATCAAAAAGTAGCACAGCAAAACAAGTAAGTAACACAACAATTATGAACTGTTTCTGCTGAAGAGCTCAATGGCTAAATAAATTTCAAACCCTCTTAATTTAGCTTTTCGTTTGCTTTCCTCACTTACTTTCCTCTTCTCCTGCATGAGCAATCAGAGCGATTTTACTCACCAACAGGCATCACCCTATCCAACACTGACACTGCCAATGATGTGGGACACCGCAAAAAACCAATGTAATAGCCGACCTTTGGCTTAGTGTTTCGGCGCCATTAGACTTCATTACTTCAAGTTCAGCTATTACTCTTTTGTACAACACATTTTTAAACTATGGAGGTTTAATATTTGTAGACGTTTGTAAAATACACCATCCAAATGTAAAGAGATAAAAACTATTTTGGCTTACGCTCTGAGCAAAATATTTGTGTTTGAATGAATGGGGGCAGCACGGTGGCTTTGTGGTTAGCACTGGCTTTGTGTGTTAGCACCTCACAGCAAGAGGGTCCCTGGTTCGAATCCCGGTTGGAACGGGGTTCGGTCCAGGCGGAGTTCTGTGCGGAGTTTGCATGTTCTCCCCGTGTCTGCGTGGGTTCTCCACAGTCCAACGACATGCAGGTTAATTGGTGGCTCTAAATTGCCCTTAGGTGTGACTGGGACTGTGAGTGTGTATGGTTGTTTGCCGGCCCTGCGATGGTCTGGCGAACTGTCCAGGGTGTACCCCGCCTTCCGCCCGATGACAGCTGGGATTGGCTCCAGCCCCCCCGCGACCCTTACGAGGACAAGCGGTTACAGAAAATGACTGACTGACTGACTGAATGAATGAATGGGTGCTAGTTTGATAGTAAGAATATCTTTCATTGTGGAAACATGGAAACATGGATTGTATCTTTTCAGTGACACTTTGTTTTATGATTGTGTAGGTTTAGTTAAGTAAAAGCAGTCATACCACACTGTAAAGATACTCTATTACAAGTAGTCCTGTACTGAAAATTGTACTTTTGCAAAAGTACTTAATGTAATAAAAGTAAGTGTCCATTGCATACAAATCTATGATTTAAAACCAATAGAAAAACATATAAATAGACAGTCATATATATTCACAAAAATACAAAAAAGTTTTCTCTTAAGGCTTCAAAGGCCAGATGATCAATGAAGACATATTAGCACTTTTATTGAAAAAGACTTTGTAAAACACTTCACATCAGGGATAAAATGTGAAGAGCATTAAATGATGACTCAAATGTAAAAAAAGATGAATTCATACAAAATGTATTAAAAATTGGGTAATAATAACTCTGACAGTGAATTTGGGTAACAACCAATGTTTTATTATTTAGATTCTGTCTCACATTTTGTAATTGCTCCTGCAGCTCATAAAGACCATGTGTGCCTGCTTTGTGTGAGGTGCAGTATGCTAGGTTTTTGTGTATCTGGCCCCACATATACAGTAACTTGATTGTAAATGAGGCCTGTGGATTGAATGTCATTATCTTGGTAATGTATCCAGCAACAGATAGAGAACATTTGTGAGGCGATGCTTACTGTATATAGTGGTGCAGTAACTGAATCTGTAAATGTTTGATGTTTCTTTGCTTATTTGATTTGTTTGCAAAGAAGCCAAGAATGCCTCAGACAATATCAACTGATTCTCCCAGATATGGCCAGCCACTAATGTTTTTCCTTATCAATTGTTCACGTTAACGTTGTTAACCAACTGACCTTCTGGATAGTCCATCAATACACATACACGATGTTTGTTTGTTTGGAAGACCACAAACCATTTAATTTAATCCTCATAAAGTCTGTAACATTCCCACAAGATATTAAATGAGTTGATTTTTCCATTTGTATAATATGAGGAACAGTGTATCTGTGCTCTCTATTTGATGTAATGGTGCAGCCATGAAAAATATCCTTGATTTGAATATTTCACTCACTATTAGTGTGCTGAAGCATTGGAACTAGCAGACACTGTCCAAGGCAAAATAAATGTTTTTTTGGTTGTTTTTTTCAACTCTGTTCTGAACATTTTTATGGATTCAGATGGTTCATTCAACTAAATGTTACCTTCAGCACTGACCTGTGAAGACACTGACAGCATTAATCAAAAAAGGTTAAGCAAAGGTTTAGGAAACTGGTTTAGGAAGCAACAGCATGTAATTAGGTTTATAAAACAACATCATGGCTTGGCTCAAAATAAGTACTGAGAGGATTTTATCACTTTTTATTAGGGCTAGGATTATAAAGTTGAAGATCTGAATCATCATTCGGAGATCCCTCAGTTCGCTTCAAGTCGAACATTTCATTTAAATTTTTCTTTTTTGGTTATTCAGTGTACTGTGCAGTGTGCTTCTAGGGACATTTTGGTCTCCAGATTTTGCTACAGAGTGAGCACACTTGACTTTCATGACTGTCACACTACGCTTTGATTCAAACAGCTGCATCACAGAGGAGATAGTTACTGCTTAGAAGTGGTGAATTTACAGCTCACAGCAAGTTAATACACTGCAGTCTCTTGCTTTTGTTTGATATCTATTGCTGTCAAAAAATGTTGAACATTTGTGATCTGTCATTAGAGCCTTTAGCTTTTTTTTATTTTTACTATATTACATGAATGCTGCTGTCACAAATTGTGTCCTGTGGAGCCCCATTCAAACTTTAAAACTTTGTATGGAAAACAAAACAAATCATTGAATATTTGTACTGAAATGCCAAATCCAATTCGACTGACATAAGTCTGAGCCGCTTATAGGGTCTCTCTTGGCATTGGTGTCGGATGCCGAGGACCACTGACTGACTGATTGAAGCTGAAATTTAAGTTTGAGCTAAAATTACTGTTTTCATCAATGGAGTCTGATGGCTTTGACGACAGATGTAAAGGTAATAAGATGAAAATACTCTCAATATAGTGATCACTTGGTATTGATTTTTTTTCACGATGGGACTTATTTTAGGTGACTAAAATACATTTTGTTGCTGATCCCCACACGCAGCAGTAAGTTGCCTCGCTTCCCTGTTAGAATCCAGCATTGAGGGCATGCCGACTGGCATCTACTGCCTGTAACACACTATGGATAAGTACCTCATTCAAACCCAAATCCCAAACACGACCTATCCTTTTCAATAGGATATATCATTGTTGACTTTTATAGTTTTGCTTTGTAAAATGTTAGTATGTCAAAGAAAGATCATAAAAAAGTTGTAAAAGTAAAAGAAGTTTAATATGTCATAAAAATGTCACAGTATAATTTTGTCATAAAGAAGTCATATTGTGTGCGGCCCTCAATCATAACACTGGCTCCCTGAAGTGACACTCAGGCGTCACAACTTTGAAAACCCTTGATCTAGGATTTTTGTTTCAAAATTATCTTGAACAAAACAACACTTTGCACATCTGTCGGATGAGACAGTTGGTGAGGGACGGATCGACCAAAGAGCTGCAAAAGGACTCCCGCGCACTGTCCCATCAGGCAAACCAAAATAATCTAAAATGGTCAGTTTAGCTGTTTTTAAAAGTTACAAAAATCTCTCTTCACAGACCCTCCAAAAAGGTTGGGTTGCAGAAGCTGTAGATGGAAAATGGTCCCTCCCAATGTTAATGTAATCAAGGCTGTTATGTGTAAGTCCTATAGTTTCCCTTTCAGCTTTGTGTTTGGCTTCACCAATTCCTGAGGGAAACATCTGGTTCTTTAGCTGTTAAATGCTACACTAGGTAGTGTGCAGTCAGTTTATCTAAACCAGCTGCCTACTAAAACAACAGTGAGACGGATGAGTTTGACCTGAAATAATACAAAGACTGATGTCTCTTTCATAGTCATTACTGTAGGCAATGCCGCAAATAATTATACTAGTAAAACTTTGGTTAAACAAGAAATGTGTGCTGTAAAACAGGTCTATTAAACTTTCACTCCATGTCCCCTGTGTCCTGTACCGCTCATGGACACCGTGGCAAGAAAGGCATGTCGGTGGACACAGTGGTGGACAGTGAGCAGGTGAAGTAGACTGGAGATGCAGAGAGCCCGGCCTGTGGCAATGCTTGGATAAGTTACTGACTAAATTATGGAGAAAAAGTGTCTGCAATGAAAATATTCAGTAATGCAGATGATGCTGACAGAGCTAATTAAGCTGTGGGTGATGTGTGGCGCTAAATGAGCAGGCGTCTAAATATAAGGCTGCTGTTATATTTCTGTTTATCCTGATACAGAACAGTATGTGATTCAATATGGAGCACAAAGGAGCAAACCAGAGAATCAAAGTGTTGGTCTCTGTCATTTGAACCCTGGTACAGAAATGAACTGCTCAGTGAATCTTAAAGGGGAGCAGACAGGACCACAGCGGGGCCTCTGGTACTTAACTTGTGACAGAAATCTTTCTCAGGTGATTTCTGCCTGTTTTTTTTTTTGCCTAAACTGGTGCCAATTAGAGGATTTCTTCTTCAGACAGATGACAGATCCAAGTTACATGAGAGGAAAAATAAGTTTTTATTTGCAATTTGGAAACTTTTTCACCCAAGATGAGAATGGATGGGACGCCATAGAAAAATTCAATATAAAGCAGACAGCAGCATAACATTAATGTAAGTGTTTCTCTGACTATGGCAATTATTTTGCTGAAATCACAAAATTATACAACCTGTATGCATGGAAAACCCAGTAATGAGTCCTAAAATCTGGAAATCTGTGAGCATTTGAGCACCAGTGGTTCTCTAGTTTTCAAAGTCAATGTTTTTTTTTGTTTTTGTTTTTATGGATTTTTGGTCATAAGCCTTAAATAAGGTCTGCGGTTAATGCAAGCTCAAGACACTTTCATGTTCTGTTCTTTGACCTTAAATACATCAGCAAATAACCCACTCACAAACTCTGAAGCTTTTATGTGTCTTAAAAAAGGCAATAAGTGTCGGAAGAAGACGGAGTAAGTAGACGGAACTACAGAACATCATCACGCTAAATTGCGCCTAATACGGCTCTACAGCCTCGTAGCAGCGGTGACCATAATTTGTTTAAGTCCCTATAGGGTGGACTTGAGATCCAGAGGAGGGGTCCAACAAACCTCAGACTTTCTCCAAGGAGCCTGCTGTTTGCTTCCTGAATGTTGAGGCAAATCATGATGTTTTTTTGTTGTTTTTTTTTTTAGACCTAGCCATGTGCTTTTGTTGCACATAAGTTAAATGTCAGTTCAAGGTGTTGTAATTATATTTTAGAAAGACTGTATGCATCTAACAGAAAGTGTGAAAGCAGAAACAGTACACTTCCTGAAAACAGAAGTGTATTTTGAAAAACAAATGGAATTAACAGGAGTAAATTGACGCAGCGTCCCAGAACATCATCACCAAATGCAGAAGGATCCCAAACACGTCATATGTAGACGTGAACGGCACTGTTGGGCATTCTTGGATTTTAAGCCCTTACTGCATAGAAAGCTGTTTCAGCATATGGCTGGTGTTTTCATTCTTATTTGAAAGTATCATTTCACAAATATTACAAGCAGCACTGTTGTCAGTGTTTCTTTGTAAAATGGAGTCAGGCTTTGGACTGTTTGTTTTACTCGTCATGACTCCTTGTTGCAAGTTTCTTGCAGCTTAGACAATGCCTGAGTTTGAAGTCATTTGCAATGTGCAACTGTTCGAAAAACATGCAAATGAACTGATAAGCTCCGAGGCATATTAGTTCAGTGGATCAGACATTTTGGAACTGGTTCTTGATTCTTCTCCCTAGCATTTAAAAGTGGAAAAGCATGGAGTAGAATAGAAATAGTAATGGCTTATTTATGTTTGGGCAAAAAGAGCAGTGCAATGTTTTCAATTCAGGCTTCAGCAAAAGATTTCCCATGATTTCGAGCAAAACAGCTCTTCTTCAGACTGTCTGAAAAAGAGCTGTTTTGCTTGAAACGTCACTTGTGATTAGCTCAATAAAAGCTGCAAGGGGAGCAAAAAGTGTGCAGACCTCTCTCTGTTTTTGTTTGCACTCTTTGTGGGTCCAGCACCTTTCCTTTTGTGGATGTTTTGTGGATGTGCACATTTTTATCATTTTTTCCATATAGTTGAGAAAAGCCATTTTAGCAATCATATTCCAAATTCAGCCCAGTTTCCAGAGTACATTTTGGAATTGTACATTTCACCTACCACTACCAATATGTTGCATTTGAAGATTTCATACATATGATGTACTGTTGTTCAGATTACATGCAGATTAGCTGAGTTTCTCATCAGGAGGAGGAGGGGATGGTGGAGGGCGAGATGGCAGCCAAGCAGCAGACTGCAGCAGACCACTAACAAAACTGGGACTGAGACATTTCCAGCCATGTTGTAACAATCAAACTGGGTATCTTAAACCAAAACAAGATTTGTTTGTGCCTTAACATAACCACACTCTGTCACAACATTAAAATTAAAAAGTAAAGTTCCAAACATATCTGCTACAAAAAATGTACAAATGTAACATATTCATGGTTTCAGAAATGTAGTGGGTTGAGGAATTTAAGCTTTGAGTCAAGAAAACTTTCTGTCATTTTCTTTCATTATCAAAAAGTTATATAAAGTGCCAACTTACAGTTAAAAAACAAAACAAAAAAAAACTCCCACCAAAGAGAACAGCAAAGGGTTCAGTCTGTAATGATTTCATCTCAAGTCATTTGTTTTGTTATGTTTTTGTTGTTCTTGTTGTTTTGTTTTTCTCTTTTCTGCAAACTGATTAGGCATTGAATCTACCCATTCACATAAGTGATTGGCAGGATTATGCAACAGTAGCCTTGTCAGACATAAACAGAGGATATCTTATTTTAATGTTGATGATAATATCAAGTTTGACAAAAACTGCAGCATTTTTCTCTCATGTGAAGGTATAGGAATATATAAAAGTATTTGTAAGTCTACTGCACATTGAGTAATGAATAATGTGATTTGAAAACAGATGAGCATTTGTACTCGAGGTCATTTTACGTATTTTAGAGCTAAGCAATAAACCACATACTGCAAAACCTTTATAAAGCAGTTCAACTTTCATTTTCAAGTTCCCATTCATCACACAATCGACAGATCTTAATGAGCTAATTCAAATAATTATCAATAAATAAATGGCAGTAACAGGTTTAGAGTGCATTGTGGCTCAAGTCATTGCATGATATGAAGTGCATAAATCATGTTGTGCTACATTCCTGGAGTCTTTGCATCAAAATAAGACTGGTCCAGGGTTCCACACATTCATTTATTTATGTTGCCACACCATGATCAAAACATCCGCCACCATGAGTTGATTTTTACACTTCTAACATAGTTAGGGCATACCATAATATTTATTTTCAGATGTGGAGGAAAGTCAGATTTGACCTCTGGAGACCATGAGAGGTTCAATCCAAGATGACGGCCAGTCCCCGCCATCTGATGTCCAAACATGTTTAACTTTAGAACCACACAGAGTAGAAAAACAATTGAGATGTCATTTCCAACGAAATTGGGGATGCCCATTCATTTGGTGAAATCATCAGAATTCAAGAAAAAACATTTAGGTCAAAGTCAGGGTCAAAATATGTTTAAAAGCACACATTTTGGTGGCTGAGGCTACCATCAGGCTATTTACTGACTTATATCACTGATAAAAATGACTGGACTGATTACAATTAGTCAAATTAAAGATGTCATTTTGAGGCAGAAACAACCTTTCAGTAACAAGACAGCAGCTGCAACCCCTCTTTGGCAAGTTGAAAATGTCATGCTTTTCTCAAAAAGTGCAAAATTCACAATTTTGGAAGCTAACCGCTGAACTGCTGTACTATTAGGAACGCTATTGGAATATAAATACTGTTCAAATATGCATTGCACCACATTGTTGGAGTGCAGAGTGTACTCTGGGCACTGATGCAGCAGCAGGACTCCAGGTGCAGTGACGGTAAAACTTAACCGTTCATTCGGCCAGGTCTAATAGTTTGCTTTCACTCCCTAGCAGCTGCTTTTCTCATCCATCAATCTGATCTGATCAGCTCTGATTGGATCAACAGATCTACCTATTCAAACTTCACAAGGTGCTGCTGAGGAAAAAAAAGAACTCATGAAATGTTGAGCGCTACATTCCCGGATCCAAAAAAATGACACTTCGTATCAAAAGGTTGCCGATTGCAGTCCCTTTTGGGAGGGTTGCCAACTCTCATGCACTTGACACTTTTCATGCTCGCTCATTCCACACATCCATTTTCTCGTACATTGACAACAAGTCTAGAAGTGAATGTCAAGGCCTCGAAAAGAGGACAAAGAAGCACAGCCCAACAGCAGCAGTGTTCTGTTACAGAACCGGCTCTTAAAGCAGCCAAAAAGGATGAAGAAAGATTCCCATGTAGGGAATAATTTGTCACATTTTATATGACAAATCATGACAGATTTATAAACATCCATCCCATTCTTACGAATTTGTCAAATAGCTCCACTCTGTCAGTGGTTTTGCTACAAGTGCACGGTGTCAATAGGCACCGCGTGCATATGTAATGCTGCAGGATGGTGTCAAGTGAGAGTACGGCTGGACAGAGCGGACGGTTGGACAGCACCTGCTGCTCTTGCCTGATATGGGAACAGGTCACTTAAGAACAAGGACGGACAGAACCTGTCCCGTGCAAATTAAAACACATCAGGACAGCGTCAGGTTGTAACGCTGCCGGTAATGACACAGTGTAAGGAGTGCGTGGGCGTTTATAGGGGGTGCGAGAGGGACAGTGGATGGCTGAATGTTTTCCTTCAGAGGTTTGTCAAAATTATCAATGTAATCCTCTTCAGAATGACCCTGAATGTAACTATATAAAATGAATATATTATTTCATTTTACTTTACAGTTTGGAGAAAATTATAGACAATTACCTCAAAATATATTGTAACACAAGGGAAATGTCCTTATGTTTAAATTACCATAAAATTTTCCTTCAGAGGTTTGGAGATTTTTTTTCTAATTCAATCTTGTTCAGGATGACCCTGACTATGACCATGTAAACATCTGAAGTAATTTCACTATCTCACTCCAAACGTAACTGAAAGTTTAGCAGCTGTGTATAGGTTGTGATACCCAGTTCAAGGACACAAACCTTAACCCCTTCTCTGTTGTTGGCTTGCACAATATACTCATTAATGCCTAATAATCATGTTTAATTTTCCGGATAGCCACTTATCTTTTTCAAGTCAATAGAATAAGTTTCTTTTGAGAAACCTTTTATCATCAGGCCAATTCCTCAGCTTTGATGTGAGATAAAGCAATTGAGAATCGCATTAATACCAAAACATGTTTGGGACGATTTATCTCAACCAGCTAATGAGCCTGGGAATGTTTCCAGTGTGCATAATCAGATGCGGAGGAAAATACAATACATTATTAGCATATAACAAATAAATACTAAAACAAATCCGCCACTGCGGGTACAAAGAAACAGGTAGACTGTGACAGAAATGGAAAGATTATAGAGGATTTGCGTGGGCATGTAAATACTAATGACAGAAATGTGTGTCTCTCATCGATATTTATTGTTATTTTTTCTTAATGAAAGCTAAAGAAAACAGCTTATACTATAAGAATAGCTTGACATTCACTTTGTGGGGATGAGGGGCAAATGAGAAAACAAATGAGTCAACATACCACATATAAAAGGTTAAAGGGACTCTGATTGACTACAACATTATATTCATTTCAAAGACTTTAATTAAAGACATCTGGGAATGTTGCAATGTCCTAAAAACAGAAGTCAGAAAGGGTAAATCTTCCATGCAAAACAAAACAACCTCTCAAAAAGAGAAGAGAATGTCTAGATTTATCATCTAAAAAAGGAGTTGTGTTTTTGCTGATGTTCGCTAACTGTGACGGACATTTTCCACATTTCCAGTTTCACATTAAAGGCCATCCACTGCCCTCACAACAGAATTTATTTATTGTCAAGCACATGCAGGAAGTTCTGAGGCTTCAGCTGCAATTTTACATCTTAGCTCTCCTCTGCATATAAGGAGAGCAGAAAGTGAAAACTTAATTTAATACAAATTGGTGATGTTATCACTTCATTAAATGGGCATTATGAGTGATTATCAGCGTCATAAATATGGGTTAAAACTTCACTGACTAGTATTTAACAACACGTTCTCACTCCAAACTTGTCACATGGTGCCGCTCTGTCAGGACCTTCCGCATATGCCTATGATGTTTTAGGTATCCTTCCGCGTCAGCTGTTTACGCTCCATGATGCTGTTACGGTGATGTCAAAAAATGCACATGGTGGGATGACGTCATGGTGGGATGACGCAGCCCATTGATGTGATGTCAACAAATGCAGCATGGTCCTTATGTTTCAACAGCGTGGACTGTCATCATGGTTCGGATGAAGCAACACATTCACGGATGGTGAGGTTTAGGCAGAAGAGGCACATGGTAAGGTGTAGAAAAAAAAACAACACACAAAAACATCCACACAGGAAGCGAACGCCGAACTCCCACACAAAAGTTGGTTGTTTGTGGGACCCATCCACCTCCCCACACACCCGCCCTATAAGCACACTTGTGCTCCTTATGTTACGTGGTTACCGGCAGCATTATTACCTGATGCTGTCCTTCAGTGTTTTATGTGCACACAATCCGATTTCGTCCATCCGAGTTGTCAAATGAGTCACCCGTGTATGTTGCATGTGGACGCGTAAAGTTAAAAAATCAGACAAACTACTTCAAATGTTTAAAAGAAAATCAAAACTTTTCTCTTCTAACCTGACCTATATTACGTTAATGCAGGAGGCGTCCAGTAAATTATAAGATAAACATAGATATTACCAATTACTTTGACAGATCAATTCAAGACATGTTAATGCCAATTAAGGCCTTACTTTTAGATGAATTGATTTAATGCCTTTTAAGATTTTTAATGATCCACAGGATCTCCATGTGATATTCATTCTGTAACAAACTTATTTTAGGCCAAACCATAATGTTTTTTTTTTCTAAACCTAGCCTCTAAACTTAGCTAAGATGTCAGTAAAATGTAACTGAACCACTTCTTATGCCAGTTGGCATTTATTGCTTTGAGAGAGCCATTCAGATGAGGATGGATTATTGAATGGGCGTGCAAAATGTCACTAAAATTAACACATACTGACAAGAGACTGTATATAGAGATGGACAACGTGTCTCCACTTTCTCCAAATGTATAAAAATGAAGCGTAAATATCCCAGATACAGCTGCTGCCATCTTGCGTTGGTGATGTCATTTGGAGCCAAAGTCTGCAGTATTGATCTATGCGTTATTGAGTTCCTGTCCATACACCCATCAGACAAATTGCGAGCACGCCTTTGATCATGAGCACACCAATTGGTACACACATCTGTCAATCATGACATCAAACCCCCTTTTTTGGGATCAAGTAACTAATTTAAACCAAATAAATCAGAAAAAATAAATACTTGAACAAACATCAAGGTGATCAGAACTACCTACAATGACAGAAAGCATTTTTTGGGGTAAAGATAGGTAAAGATGGTTTTAATTGACAAAGTGAACATGTAGAAAACATTAATCCTAAATTGAAGTACTATTTTTATTTTATTTTGCTATATGAATCAATAATACATACATGAAAAAAAGTGTTTTTGTATGTGTCCATCTTCTGATGGGCCATCACAATAAGATTATGCATAATATGACATTAATTCCTTAGTGATCGCCAAAATAAGGCGGGTAAAAAAAGCCCTAATCTATTGTGACACTGATTACAACTAAAAATGCCCATTTAATCAAGTGGTAACATGTGCACCAACCAGTTCTTAGCGACAGTGTTATCATAACCAATCAAAAATTCTGGCCACAACTGCAAAAATAAAATCCATTTTGTAAAACACCAGAACAATCCTTAAATACATCCACAAGATAGGAAGTAGTTAATCTTGTCTGATGAGTCTTGATTTGAGTGTTTAAGATATAAATAGATCAATATGTTGATTATCTTAACAAGGAGAAGCTTGCAACGCTTTGGTTCTGAAAGACTTTTCAGAGGATTGTGCTAAATGAAAGACATGATGTGACCTTGCTCATTAATCATCATCATAATTAGTGCCTCACACGTGTCACCCAGTTGGCGTTGTGCAGGCACAGCATAGGCTTTTATGTAGGCCGTCAAATCACAGCTAACTGCCCGCTAAAGTGAGAAAACACTCCCAAGATATAGTAATGATTAGATTAGTAGCCGACTAAATTACAGAGAAAATGTGTCTTTCAGCCAAGCATCAAAAAGATGCTGTGAAAACATTCAGAATTGCAAATGATACTGACAGAGCTAATTAAGCTGTGGGTGTTGTGTGGCGCTAAATGAGCTGGCTAAAGGGTCTAAATGTAAGGCTGCAGTTACGTTGCTGTCATCTTTGCACAGTGTGTGATTATCTAAAGTGGAGAATAACAAATTAAAGGGTTTGTGTGTGTCGTTTGAATTGACCTGCCACACACTATTGCTGCATGGTTCATCTTGCTCTGAAGCACAAGCAAGATAAATCTATTGTTAATTTTTCTGTTTCTTGCACCGATTAAAAAATTAGATGTGTGATAAATCAAAAATATTACCCTCGTGATTCATTTCTCCTTGTTCCTGTCCCCACACGTTATCGATGCACAATTTGTATATGAAACAAGAGCAAGATTAACGACCTTCGACAGCGAAATATTAAATGATCCACATGCAAATACACCGTATGGCTGTGGCCACTTTTTTGTAATTCAATTCAAGGGCAGGAATTAGACTTGCAAAACTTCACCCATACGCAAGAAAATTACAAAAAGATGTTGCCTTGCTGTAAGCAGCAAACAACAGGGAAATGAAACATGCACCAAAAAGAAGGGACCATCAATCTAATGGGATTCTATTGCAAATTCTCTGCATCTCGGTATTGCCAGCTCTCACTGGGGGATAGTCAACAGTGGAATAGCTTTCAGACACTTCAGCATGCACGCTGGAGGACTGCAGCTCTCTCGATCCCACGTAACGAGCATTACAGCATGTAAAACTGTGACTGTCATTTTTACTTTTCTATAGAAAGAATAACAGCTTGAAATAGAATATTGTGGAATCCACTAAAAGCCAAATCAGCTTCATTAGACTCGGTAATAACCTCACTTAGTGGTCGCACTCACAATAGCTATGGCAAGCATTAGCTGTGCTCATTAAGGAGATTTGGGCCTCTATGTGATCAACACATGCCAGGATGAGATAAATGGCATCATGACCCATTTATTTATGACATCTCTGTACAACATAGTGATTATTTTTATTCTTTATCTTAATACGGTCGTTCATCATTTTGTGTCGTGCTCAGATTTGTTCGAGGGAACTAGGGGTGTCACCGTTAGTAACCTGAAGCATGGCCTTTTATTAATAAAAAAATATTCCATGCAAAAACTGGAGCTTGAGAAGCCGAGCTCTTCCTGCTCATTTGTGCTGGAAAAGAAAGAAAGTGGAGGGTTGGATGACAAATTTGGCGGAGGGAACGTGATTACCGAGACACTGGCAGCATCGCTTGTCACTTCTGTAAAGCTTCAAAATACAGCCATCCTTTCTCCAAACTCCCAACTTCTTACAACTAGCGCAAGAAAGAACAGAATGAGTTAGAGCTGCTTACACATTATTGCTGATAGTAATACATGAAGGTACCATTTGACCTTCTTATTACTTCTGTAGATGGCTCGGTGCAGTCACGTCACATCATGCAAGATGAAAGTCCAATAACCTTTGCATCATTCTTGCTCTCAGCTACAGAGAGACATGTGGGAATGAGATATTGGCAGGAAAGTGTGGGCTGATAGGTGAAAAAATCCAACCACAACTTGTACAACAGAGTGCAAAACATTGGGAAGCCTACACACCTGTCCGGATCTGGATGTGGATCTGTGTTTATAGCTAAAAAGATTATTTTTTGATACTAAATCCCCTTTTAATTGTCATTATTTTTTGGAGTTTTAGGTAAAGAATCAAGCTCACATTATGAATTTCTGAGGTATATTGAAGGGACAGTTCACTTGAAAATCAAAACTAAATATTTTTCCTCTTTCCTGTAGTGCTTATTAACCTCATCGTGAGTTGCTGAGTGTTTGAGATCATGTAGGAGACAAGTATCACATTTTGTTTTAGTGTCCGTTTGACAAAGGTATTTGCCAAAAGTATTATTTAAAATGCCCATCTATGTTCAAGTTAAATTTGTTGTTACAGTCAGATAAGCCAAAAGTTATCTGTAGATTCCTTTTAAAGAATGGCCTTCCTTTGTTTAGGTAACATTAGTGGTACTTTAGCCATGCCGTGTGCAATTGTTGTTATTTTTGTATGTAATTTTTGTGCTTCATATCATGTGATATGGTCTTGAGGTAAATTAATAAATAGAGCTAAATATATTATATTAAAAAATCAAGATGTCTGCTTTCTCTCCAACATAATGGAACTATAAAATGCATTTGAAAAACTCAACAGCAATGTCTTTTTCCAAAAATCATAACCTGGATACTCAAGAAAACCCACAGACCTTGTTGTGAGCAGTTTCATGTAGGAACTATTTTCTTTCTACCAAACAACACCAAGCATATCATTGACCAGAAGGAAGCCTGTATCTACTGCTAGCTCACCTAGCATCACTGAGCTGGTGAACATTACAGCTCAGCAGAGGAGGACGTCAATAATGTTAATGTTGTAATACTATCACAAGCATGAGCCTCTCATCCACGAGTAGATGCACTCTTCCTTCTGCGCAGTAAAATGGTTGGTCTTCAGTACTCTGTAGCACCACAGAAAGGTCACCACAGACATCACAATTTGTTTCCATAATATTTACCCTAAACACTTCCAAGTCATTTTTGTGCCTAAACCTAACCAAACCTTTATTATATAATTTTTCACATCATAAAACTCTACGATTGAAATTGTCTTTGGTAAACATAATAACGTTGGTTTAGCTATTGAATTTATTTTTACCATCTTGTTTACACATCTTTAGTGTTCACAGTGATGTTTTGATGTTCTGGTATCAGGTATTTCCAGGTGGCACTGTTCAGACAGCTGGTAGTTCCTTTGGTTAAAAAACAAAGAATAAGGGAGTCGAGCTTGCAGGGGTCGAGTAAGTTGTGATGTTTTAACTAAGCTATTATTTTATCTCACTAAAGTTATTAGGACAACCAGAATCAATCAGTCGATTGACAGTAAATTAATTGCCAACTATTTTGATAAATATCTTTTTTTATTATTTTAAGTTATGTTTTTTTCTTTTAAATTGTTTCTGGGTGTTTCTATTTTCTAAATAACTTTTTTTCTGATAAGCTTGAATTTTTTTTTGTTGTTTTGATTTTGGGGTTTGTTTGTTTTCTTTTTTGTCTGCATTGGGTATATTTATTTTTAATACTTTAACTTAAAAGATATGAATAGTTTGTCTACCACTGCTTTTGGTTCCAAAAAAACAAAATGCTGATAATCGAAATGCCGAACTTCAGGCTTCAAAACGACAGTCTACAAACCAGTCATTATCGTAACAGTAGCTAAGTCCATTATTTTATATAGTCTCTGACCACGTCCCATAGAGCCCATTTACTGGAATTATCCCAGGTTGAAAGAAACCAGAGCTTTTCTTTAAATACCCAAATGTGACATCGGTGCATTAGACAACCATTTAGCAGATTTTGAAAAGGACACCCTAACCTCCTCTTTACTATTCTGCTTCCAGCAAATGCACTGATTGTTTTCAGCTTCATTTATGTCAACCCCCATGACAGGATAGAGAAGTGTCAGTGTTGCTTCACAATGCATATTATAATGTCTGGATGTAAGTGTGACTGCCATGACGAGTCTTGGCAGGATGAATAATTAACTGTGAAGCTACTAGAAATTGAAACTGTAAAGTTACAGTGTTCAGAAACTCATCTGCAGTATTTGCACCTTTTTTATTTTTTTTAAACAAACCCATATGAGCGTTATTCTCATTACTGTTTGGGCAGTGAGTTCCTTTCAGCTGTGGCTCTATTACTATGACTTTCTGTCAGCGTCTGAGTCCAGCTTTGAATTTTCTACAAATGGTTGAAGTGATGTCACCACCCACAGTCTAGCTGAGCTAATTTGACAGTGCTGAATGGAGAGCACATAAGCTCAACTGTGTTGAAAACATTCATCCATTTAATTCAAAACTAATGAGAAGATGTCTGGAAACAGAACAGAAATTATTTTATTTCATTTATTTATTGTTTATTCAGCTGGGACAATGCACAATACGTGTATTGTGCCAGATATAGCTAAAAGCTTATTATCATCTGTAGTGCCTTGGAGGAGGCCACTAGTGATGTGCAGGCTACAGAGGTTAAAAAAATAAAATAAAAATTTGTTGTGCTGCCTTTATAATCAGCAATCTTGGTCCATTGCTGTAAGGATGATTTTGGGTATCTGCTGTACTGGGCATCTGTTTTTATGCCTCTGTGACGGTGATATCTGAGACCGGAGGCATTATGTTTACAGGTTGTCAGTTTGTCCCTACGTACGTCAGTAACATTCTTGTCAATGCAATATCTTATGAACACCTCAAAATTTCTTTGAATTTGACATCAAGATTCATTAAGGTGGTCATAGGTCCCTGTGACCTCATCTGTCTCGTTCTTGTCAAGAGTGTCTTAAAAAACCTTGAGGGATTTTTTTTTCAAATTTGGAACAGACATTCGAGTAGACTCAAGGATGAGCTGATTAGATTTTGTTTTTTAAAGGTTGAAATCACTGTGACCTTGCGTTCGTCTCATTTTTGTGAACACAATATCCGAAGAGGGAGTTTCTTTAAATTTGGCAAATTGGACTCAAGAATGAACTGATTAGAATCTGCTCGTTTAAGGTGCCCTCATAAAGCATGTTTTAGGCCATAATTCAGGAACCTTGGGTGTCTACCTTGATAGTGTGGTTGTATAGATATTCTGTGCTGCTGAGGATGAGGATGTGTGTGAAGCTCACATGTTCTCACAGGCATGGATTTAAAGTGCAACATGACCGGTGCACAGAGGCATAAAACCACGTGGCAGTTTGACGGATGCGATGATGTTACCATGGCGCTCCTTTAAAAGAGTGAAGTCCTCACGTTGAAATGGACATGACTAGGCTGCTGTTTACCTACAGAGCAAGTTTCTAAGCAGAATAGACTGATGCAAGGTGATTCATCCAACTGTTTACTGTCCAGCACTTTTAGTAGCCTGAACACAAAAATACTAGATTAGAATAGTTTATTGTGTGTAGTGTAAACAATGTGTGTAGTAAGTATAGATTAAAATATTTAAACTGCGGTGCATTCTGGTATTTGTAGGCTTTCTACCGCTTGAGCAAAAGTGAATGCCACAGTCCTTTTTCTCTGGTCATGTAGCACCAATTTCAAGTTTTTGTGTCTTTCTGCTGCATAGACGGCAACATTTTATGTTAGGGCCCTCTTTATGTCTGTGAAAAACTTATTTAATGACAGCTCCACTCCAAAAAGTAACAGTCAGTATGTTTGCTGAAAATTATTTAGGCTGCAAGTATACTTTTGTTTTTAGGGAGATGTTACTTTTTGAGTTTAGACCACACCATAAAAGCCTTTGTCTGTGGACGTGGCCCAGCTGCACACAGTGTGTAACTTTACTGTAATTTGTTAGTGAGTTTTAGTTTTAATCAGTCTTGTTCTCAGATGGAAAAAAAAACTCTTCTCAGCTCCAGTTCTCATTTCTCTCATTTCTTCATCCCTATATTGAGTTTCCTTATTTGGATTTCCTAAATTAGATAACAGCTAAGCACAAGGTTAGCACGAGTGGAGCCACAGATGGCTTGAAGTTTTTGTCATATTGTATGTGATGAAAGTTAAGTACTTTCATATCCCTAAGCAAGCTAGGTCACAAACTCATGTTTTGCTAAGATTTTGTTGATCTTGAACTTTTTCGTCTATAGCACCACTGAGCAACTTTTATAGGAATGAACAGGGCTCTGCCGCAATGCTATATCCAGTTATTTTTTCTACTACATTTTTACATCCATGATATTCACATACAAAAACAGTTCTTTCGTGTGGTTAATCATGTACATCAACTGTAGCATCTCACATCAAATGGGTTGGAACATGATTTTTTTTCAGTTTTGCTGCATGTCATTCAAATTGCTTTCACTGCACTTTTAAACAAGAGGCAGTATCGTAAAAAAAAAAAAAGAACAAGCTGGTAATTCACCAGTGTCAAGAAAAAGAGAATAATTTACACTTCACTTAAATCAATGAACCAATTTAAACCGAACTGAAAACAAGTATTAACTCATCCTTGAGGTACGGTTTTTCACTTAACTGAACGAAAATGACATTTTAAACCCTTGTACCACACTGAATGACATATTCAACCAACTACTTCACTGTAAACTTTTAAAAATGCTTAATTATCTTTTTATTTAAACAACCCTTTTTGAGCAAAACGTCAAATGAAAAGGAGAGATAAGAGAAACAAATTAGACAATAATCACTACAGATTGTTGCATTTCCACTTTGCAGCTCCCAGATTAGAACAGAGTGCTAATTGATGTTACATATGCATCTAGTTAGGGGGAGGTATAACCAGTCACGAGGGATCAGATCCATAATTCATTGTTTACCTATAAACTTAGATCACAAATAGGGTAGAAATACCTTCATGAATGTGGCAGAATAATAGCATGTGAATTAATATACGCTGTGGAAATACAGTGTGTAAGAGAAACATAAAAGATGGTTAATTGAGTTGAGGGTCATCAGTTTCAGTTTTATCATACTCATGGTATCGTACATGTTTTTCCCTAGAGATAAGTGCACATAATCTAATGAGTCTGATGAATTAAATAGACCTTGTGCTGCATTTTGTTATTTGTTACAGAAAATGTAATAACTCCTCAGTTTTATCCTAAATGTGGAAATATCCCTGGAAATGTCTTTTTTTAATAGTGTAACAAGCTATATGCAGTATTGTGAGTGTGATCTACAGCTCATGGGGTAAAATAAGTCAACCCAGTTTGGTAATGCTTTACTTTAACCCAGAGTTTGTAAGCAGTGTATGACATTAAGTTGTAAGCACATATCATGACATCTTAGGTGTTTATCAATGGATTCGTCAAAAACTATAACTGCTCCTCTGAAACATCCAAAGCTTATGTGTAGATAAAATATGATACATTTTTAAAGTAAGTGTAAATCACAAGTTTCATCATGATACAATATTATATCAATGCTTTGGACAATGATACAATATTTGCTGATATCACAGAGTCTTCCAAGATATGATTTCGATTTGATTCAATACAGGGACCTTTGACTGATATCAGACAATATCAGTAAATAACCTAATTATATTTTTGCTGGCTGCTCATCATTATCGGCTTGGTGTTAGGCTGTTAACACTGTTTAAATGGGGGCGTGCTTAGATGGAGATAATGACACAGACGTTGCCATTGGAATTTTAAAATAATATCTTAAAGATGACGAAATGAATCTATGTGCAATCTATTTTGCATCATTGATATTGAACAATTGATCAGTGAATCGATATATTGATCCAGATCGGTGTAAAGTAACACATCTTCACTTACATATATGAAGTATTTATTTAGTATTCATTACTGTGTTTATGTTAGTGTTATTAATTTAACTTTTTTATGTGTATTTTTTTCATCAACTTTTGACTGACCGAGGTGGTTTGCCATCACTGCTGGGTGCTTGGGTACTGTCTATCACCCTAGTCTTTGTGGAGTCCTCCACAGTTGGTGCTAGTTGGCCGTTGTCTGCTTTGTTTCAGCTGATAGCATGTCGAATCGCCTGTCTGTGAATGAAATCACTCTGATTGGAGTTTCAGCTCAGTGCACAAGAAGAGAAACTGAAGTGAGGAAAGCAAATAAACAGTTACAGTTAGGAGGGAGTGAGATCAAAACAAACAGGTTAGCATAGAGCTGTATAAGGTAAAACTATTTTTCTGTAGCCATTGAGCTCTTTAGCTGCAATGTTTCCTGGTGGACTGTGCTGTTGTTCACTGGCACATGGTTGATACGTATACTTTGTTCTTTCAACACTGGATTGTGTTAATGTGCTAAGATTACAACTGTCTGCTGGTATTGAGGTGTATTTACTCTCACGCTCGTGCAGAACCTTCATGCTTGTTGGCTGTCTGTTGTATTTTTTGCAGTGTGCAACTTTTTGGCTTAGACACAGGTAACGTAGGGCGACACAAGAGTCGGCTTTTGTTGCCACTAGTTCTCCACTAGGCCTTTAGCAAACCATCCAGTGATGAAGGAACAAGGTGTAGCTGAAAGCTCTGAAGCAATTTAGTAAGGAGAGTTTGAGTTTTTTGTTGCGTGGACCTGTTTTTGGTGTGTATGTTTTGTTCTTCACTTTTTAATTTTTACTATTTCAAAGATGAAGAACAAACCTTTGAGCTTTTTTTTTAATAAACACATTATAAACAGCTGTAAACCTGCCTGTGAATGATTTGTGTAAACAGTTACAGGTATAAGGAAAAGTAGAAATTCTTGACAAAATGTTTTAATAAACACCTAAATATGTCCTTGTCTTCTCCTCTCACAACTGCAATTTAGTGTATGACAGACAATTTATTAAGAGTCTATGTATGCCTTATTAATGATAAATAGGGGGTGTCGAGTGTCACTCAAAGTTTAACTGTAATAGAGGCACTGAAATCGTTCTTGCAGGGCGGATGGACTTTAGTTGGCAACATCACCTGAAAATATACAATCCCTGCCATCTGAGTTGGATCCCTCTGTTCATTTGTCAATATCACTTGCCATTTTTGCTTTCAAGGGCACATAAACGAAAGGTTGAGTGCAGACATTGAACCTAATTATGCTGATGGGTGTGGGACTCTAAAAGCCGTGGGTCATTAGCTCGCATAAAGGTCTACATGCCGTCCCCTGAGTGACGTTCTGCTGAGGACAGGGAGATGCATCTGATGCATTTTTATTATAGACTCCACAATGACTGCGGAGGGAGGCTGGTCGATAAAACAAAGGCTCGGGGAGTGTCAGGAGTGTATTGTTTTTTCAACTGTCAGGCCCGCCATCACATGTTTATATTGAATCTATGCTCTGTTTGCAGGCCTGTATCATATATCTGCAGAGTAAGCCGCTATTTTTGTTGCAGCAGTGCAGCGAAGAAATTCAATGCATGATTTGTGCTCTGAAAGTGACTCAGGAATCACATGGACTGTCTGTCTTCCTTATCACAAATATATTTCTGCCTCGGCTGAGGATTTTTCATTTGCAGAGAAGTCTACAAATGCAAGACACCTGGACAAGATAATTTAGAGAAACATGCTTCATTGATTTGCTATTGAAAACAGCACTTTTAGCGCACTTCCTTCCATTTGTGTGTGTGGTTTTTTTTTTGTTTTGTTTTGTTTTTTTAGCTGGATGTTCCTCCCCCAGGACATGTATCTATCTCCTCGGCACAATAAAGCCTGATTTATTTTCAGTCTGCTCTGTGCATTCGATAATGTAGTTTAATCTGATTCAAGGCAGAATCCTGGCATCCAGGTAGCGAACGCTCCTATTTGTCTGCTCTTGGATTTGGATCCATCTTTTTCTCTGGGACCTAAAACAAAGCATGCGCTGGATGTGAGCCACTACACAGACGAGTAGCTCAGAAAATGATCTTCAGTATGCATCAATCCGGCAATGATTCAGGTGGGGAGACTGAATGGAGCTCGTCTGCGAAGCTCTCATTGCAAAACAAACAAATTAAGGTGTCTGGAAAGTTGCTCGACACATAGCACTGGAAGAAGAACAGCTTATGGTAAAAGAAGTTTTATGATTGAATGTCTGCTTACATATTTAACACATATTCAACTTATTTCAAAAATAATAAATCCCAGCCCACCATTCTTCCATAGAGTTACCACCACGAAATACTTTAAAGGTAAATGATGTATTGCACAAAAGGTCACACATACAGATTTCAATTAAATTTCATTATTACAACCAGGGCACCAGAGAAATACAAGAGTATATGACCTTTCAAGGCATATCGAGAAGGCTTCTCAGGGTGGATTGATGGTGAAATTGATTTTTGTCCCTCCATCTCCATGTGATATCTCATCTCTTATATATAGAAATAGCACAATAAGCTGTAATCTCACTTGACTGCATGGTGTTATCATTGTCATCCCCCACCTATGTACAGAAAAAACACCTGCAGGATGCCATGAATACAGGTGACATACTGCGGTGAGAGAGCATAAAGACTGCTTCAGGGGTGATCATGTGTTCGGGGGGGGGGTAAGATGAAAAACAAGAAAATATACAAACCCAGGTCCGTGCATAATTGCCACGTCAAAAAAGAAATCCTTATTCAGAGGGCAAAGAGACGTCTCCGAGGAATTCAGCTCAACCGTGCAAGCTGTTGAGCTCTGATTTGTCAATCCGATGATGCATACATCTGTGTCTTATATATGCCATCACTCTGAGATAATGACATGGTATGTACAGCAAGAAAACACTGGAATGGTGGATAAAGGCAATGTCAATATGGCAACAGAAGCAGCACCTTCCTTTAATATGAGTGACTTCTGTCTCACTTTAGGACACTGATCTGGGTAAAAGGCAAAGTAACATATGTAAGTGGAACAGGTAGAATGAAGCCTCTGTTATACAATATTAGCATGGGTGGGTGGATTATGAGACAATTGGCCCCTGAGCAAAGATATGTGAAAGACCCCGCTACCTCTCCTACAGAGGAGCAAGACATAGACTTATGGGTGTTTTTGTTTTGCATCTTTTTGTGGTTGTGTGTTACTTTGTGGTTGTTTTGATATTTGGGTCTGTTTGGGATCATTTTGTCTCTTATTGCTGTGATTTTTTGGCTCTTTGAGGTAATTGTGTGTCCTTTGGTCATCTTGTGATACTCTGTAGTCATTTTGGGTCTCTTTGTGGTTTAGTGTTGTTTTTGTCATTTATGATGCTTTGTAGTCATTTTGTGTCTCCTTGAGGTTTGTTTGTGCCTTTTTGTAGTTGTATATGTCTCTTTGAGGTATATTTATTTACTATGTATTTTTTATGTTAACATTTTGCGTCTCCTTGTGGTTGTCTTTTGTTTCTTTGAGTCTTTTTTGTCATTTTGCGTCTTATTGCGGTATTGTATTTCTTTGATGTAATTTCTGGTCATTTTTGTGATCCTTCGTAGTCATTTTATATCTCCTTGTGATTGTTTTGTGTCTCTTTGCAGTTTTGTGTCCTTTTGTTTTTGTTTGCATGTCTTTGAGATCATTTTAAGTCACATTGTGTAACTAAGGTAATTTTGTATCTTTTTTTATCATTTTATGTTTCTTTGTAGTCATTTTGTGTCTCCTTGTGGATATTTTGCGTGTCTTTGTGACTGTGTAGCCTATTTTTGTATAATTTTGTGTCTCTTTGCAGTTCCTTAGATCTCTTCGTGGTCTTTCTGTGTCTCTTCCTAGTCAGTATGTTTTAATTCAGGTGACATTTTGCACACTTTGCAGGTGAAGGCCAGGGGCCCTGACAATTTGGGCCCCTGGGCTGTTGCCTGACAGGCCCATTCTGCAATCCATCCATTATTATTAGGTGGTACTAAGCCGTGCCAACTGACCAATTTTTTAATTTTTTTTTTTTTTTTTTAGTGCAAAGGCAATAGCCCTCTGCAAAGTATGTGGCATTAAATATACAGCGTGTCCTACCTTTGGGTTAACGTTCAGATTAAAATGGATACAGACAGTATAAAAGCAATTCAGTGATCAGACATTTAACAGTTTACTTTCATTTAAAACAACAGGGAGAGAAAAGATAGATTGTTCCATTATAAGAGTAAAGAGACCTAATTCAGACTAATAAAGTGCTGTACGCAGTTTGACCTTGCTGCTGGGTTGTTTGTAGTGCGGTAGCACTGCCAAGCGTGGATACTGCCTGGAATCTGTTTTTCGTTTCTTTTAACTGGTTTGGGTCAATAAAACGATGGACACATAAGAGACAAGTTAAGCCTGTTCCACACAGATACAGAGATTCTTCCAAATACATTCTGTTATATTTATTTCTTTATTTAAAAACTGTTCATGAGAAGAATAGAGGACAGTGGCACATTTCCCAACAGCAATCCTTTTGTTCATCTGCATAACTTCAATTTTGATAATTGCATTGCTCAAATGGAACTCCAGGCACCTGCCCAGCAGCACTATTTGGCCGCTATTGCTTTGTGCTCTCTCTTATGCTGCATTCAGACTCTGGCTAGTGATTTTTCACACACACAAAAAAAAGCAGGCCGGTAAAATATTCATCCCTAAGTTTCGCATAAATTACATCTCATTATCAGCTGTGCATACAGTCACATACTTTTACAGATATTAATGTTATAGCACTTTCATCTGCTACTGTGTAATTGGCTTCAAATTCTGCACTGCTTGTCATCTCTCCTGGGTGAGATGTCTCTAATTCTGTTGGTGTTTCTTTGTGTAGAAAACAGCTATTCTAGAGATTAACCCTTATGTGGTGTTTGGGTCTGAAAAAAAAGGCTATACTATAAATTGGTTCTTTGCTGAATCTCTGTGGCTTATTTTCTGGGAAGAACACAACATATTTTCTCAGTGTACAACCGCACTTCTACAAATGTATGTCCTTGATCTGGTGCTGACCTGGTCAAATTGGCCAGAGAAGTTTTTGCAGTTTCAATTTCCCACAAAGTACAAAAAAATGCACATCATAAAGCCTGAGATAAGAACTTAATTTTGAGAGTACTCCACTGATGTAGCACTGGGCCCCTAAAACATTGTTGGACTTGTGATGGACAATTAAAATTAAAAAAAAAAAAAGCAGCACAACCAGAGATATTGTATTTTTGTCAGACACTTTAGTCAGACACATGTGACAGCCTGTGGGGCAGAAAAATTAAGAGCCAAAGTTCATTGAATGGCCAATTGAGGCTGGCTCCAGAAGCGACTCAATCCCCGTAGACCCCCATGTTAAAATGTCCAACTTAACAGCAGATATAAATATGTTTTACGGTCTGGAACAAAAACTGGTTTTGGTCTCAGTAGCAAATTTTCCTCTTCATCTAAATGGTGTTGATATTTTGTTTTACTCTAAATGTTATTGAGGCTTAATTATGCATAATTAAAGATGTGGCTTTTTACTGCTTACCTAACGTTGGTCAGGTAATGTAACCATGTCCTAACCCAAGAATCACAGAGTATACGTGTAGCTGTAGCTGTCCCTTTTTCAATGTCTTTTTAGCTCTTAAAACTTGTATGTTGCATTTTGGTAACCTGAAAAAGTCAGTTTTTATTAGATAGAAGTCTACTGAAAGACCCTCTTAGGAGTCAGACTTTCCCTTTTTTCCAGTACACACATTTTGGTGTAATGGTTTGAAACCTGAATATAAGCAATAGCAGTTGTAATGTCATAATTTACCATGGTCTCTTGCTAACCAAGCAAGCGTTAGGATTATTTCCATGTCACTTCTGGCTCCAAAAATCCAACAAGAAAATAAAACCAATACATGTCAGAGTGGCCTTCTCTATAATGGTATACAGTCTATGGATGGACTATTCACATGACTTATTTCCATGATGGTTTAAAAGGCCATTCTTGTCAACGGTCAGTTTGACCCAACAAACATCATTAATGGGTCCAAAAAGAAAATATAATGAATACACAGATGAAGCCAACAGGAATGACTCAGATCTGTCTGACGTTATCAAACTGAACAACAAATTCATGAGGAACAAAAGTGCATCAGGTCATGTTTTTAGATCTCCTCTGCAGTCCACTATATTAAAAGGACCTGCTTTGAGAATGTTACGTTTCTATGTAGCAGGAAAAGGGCAGAAAAATGCAGAGAATCTGAATCACAGCTCTCCTTACTTGAAAGGTTAAAAATATGTCCTTGTTTATTATAATATAATTCTGCATCGGTCCAACACTCGCCACCTCAGCAGGTTTATTAAGTCTTGGAATAAATTGTCTCTAAGTCCACTGATGGGATCCAACGTCAAGTTTGTATTTGGCGTTTTATATTTGTGATTATGCACGCGAGAGGAGACTCATTTAAATGATTAGTTGTGGCAAGAAGACCCTGTGATACCTGATGTCCAGGGGAGGCTGTGGATGAAGTTAGAAAGCTCTGAGGAGCTTCACACTTAATGCACACAGTCGTTAAGTAAAACACTCGAGCAGATCCATGAGCTCAAACACTAATGCACAATATCATGTTCGAATCATGTTATGGATGTGCTGTAAAGCACAGGGGATGCAGCTCTCAGCCAGGATGCTGACAAACTAATTTCCTTTATAAGGACGCGTTACTCTGACAGCTTATTTTGTGCAACGCTGTGTGGCCATGTGTCCAAACATCTGCCAGCTCTAGCAGTCACTCTGTGCCTAAAAAGACGCCAGCTAGTGCCAAGAGGGAGATAAATGCAGCAACTTCTGAATTATTGAAGAAAGTCAGAGGTATCTTAATTTTAATGACTTTGGACATGAGGGGAATTTGAGGATTGTCATTGCTCTTTTCAATCACAGCAAGGACATAAAAGCATCGTCTAATTTAACAAGGAGCCAACTTCTGATCTATTTTAGGAACAGTGGCGGTCCCAAAGCGATGGAAATCAGGCTTAATGATGAGACACAAACCTGTGTTGATTGTGGCTGATGACCAAGATGCAGCAGTCATATTAGTAACAGCTTAGAGACAGTGAGGAGTGGTAGTTTTAAACCATGACTGTATCATTTCCCTCTCTATCTCGATATAGTGGTTTTATGCATGCAAATTCATTAAGCAATTCGAGAAGAACAATTCTGTTTTCCCCTACTTTCTGTCTCTGTCTCTGTCTCTCTCACGCTTTGTGTCATTTGATAAACGGTGATAACTTTCAACAGTCCTCTGTGACTTGCAAAAGAGCGGAAGTTGTTGGAAGTGAAATGAAAATTGATCCCTGAGCTTTGCCAGTTGTGGTACAAATGATCTTTAAAAGACACACTGACGTTTTGCCAAGCTTTTCACAGAATCTGGGATGATTTTTTTTTCTGTTCCATGTTGGAAGAAGACATCGGTTGCAATGTGCAGAGGAACAGTTGCTATGTGTAAATTGGTGTCTCACAGCTTGATATTAGAAGTCACAACGGGAAAGTAATATCATGTTTTTTTCTTATGTTTTACCTGTGGCTGTCTTCTCTGAAAAGAGGTTAGGGACTGTTTGTTATTTATGAGAGGGGAGGGGATGAATTTTTTTTTTTTTTAATCACTGAGGATTGAGTTATGTTTTTTGATTTGGCTTACGGAATGGACTTTCAACTTTAAATGGTCATTTTTGTATTTATTTCAAATACCCTCGAACTTTTGATAACTATAGATATTTTTAAACGTAAACTTACTAAAAAGCTTTGTAGTCTGGCTTTTATGTAGTGTCTCACTATCATTATTTTATTGGTTTATCTTATTCTTTTTTTAATTACTTAATTTTTAAATATTTTTTTAAGGTTGATTTTTTAAGATCCATTTTTGCTTATTCCATATGTTGTTCTTGTTCAAGTTTGTTGTTTCTTCAAACTGTGAAGCACTTTGAATTGCACTTGATTTGTTTGAAAGGTGCTATGTAAATAAAATTAGATTGATTGATTGATTGAAACTCCCAAACCTGCAAGAGGGTTTAAACAGTCCATTCTCATTCCAAAGTCGTCAAATACGACCACTTTGTCTGTGATTTCAGCATCAGACACCGACCCCAGAAGCTCCCTGTTGTGGCGGTACAGTACACCACCGTATGGCGTCAGCAGTGGCGTGTCCAGACTTTTTTTTGCTGGGCTGGCCCAAGTGGGGCACTGACTTATGCAGGGGTGCACACACTGGCATAGCTTTTATTGACTATTTTTGTCTCCACTACTCATATTGCAGTGTCTTACATTCATATTTACAGTTTTGTTTAAAATATAAATACAAATACCAATCACAATCAACAGAGTGACACCACACAAATGTAAAATAAAAACATACTTTTTGTTTCTGCTCCAATTCCAAACAGATCTTTTTCCTCTTCTGTGGCTACCAGTCAGGCTAGAAAAAGCTCTGACACATTACTGCCTCTCAGGTTTAAGACAGAATTCCACCTATAAAAGAACATTTAGTTTATTCGTCAAGCAGTTAAACTGGCTGGGCAGATAACCAGTCATGATGGGGTGGGACCTAGCCAATCAATTTTCAGGGGTGGAAATGCTGCTGGTAACGATGTAATTTAAAGAGTCTGAAAGTCACTTAACGGCGGTGGGAGGGACAGTGGATGGGCTCACTTTACAACCTTCGCCTGAGAGATCAGTATTTGCTTCCCATATGAATGTAGAGCCAAACCATGATGGGTTTTTTCCCCAAAACTAACCACGTTTCTTTGTTGCCTTAACCTAACCATCTGCTTTTGTTGCATCCCACAACATCAACAGCAAATGCAGGAGGATACGTAGTGCTTAATATGTGGACATGAAAGTCTACTGACAGAGCAGGGACATGTGATGACTTAGGAGGAGAACGTGTTGCTTTGAAAATCATGTTGTTGTTGTTTTAATCTCTAAAATCACAATATTTATTATTGCCAGAATCTGTGAAATATGGTTATTTATAGTGGAGAGAGTTGTGCCTTTTTTCTCCATTCACTCAGGAGGGCTCAAGGAAAAATATTGGTAGTTCCTAAGAGGGTCATGATATAAAAAAAGAAATTTTAAAAAATGAGGCAGCACCCCAGCCACCCTACCACTCTAATAAATAAAGTACAGTCCCTAATCATTGCTTTATTGGTGATAACCACACAAACACACTATGCAAGGCCTCCATACACTGACATCAAGTAAGTTATTGTGGCTTCAATATACCATATTAAACACGCTGACACTCTGACTCTATTTTCTGGATTTCTTGGCTATTAAATCATCCATCCAAGTCCTTTGCTGGGATTCGTTGCCCTTCTGTGACAAATGAATCTATTATATTCTTCACTGATGGTCCTAGGTGGTTTGAACAACTGCAGTGATTAATGGCAACATGAATTTTGCAGACACCCTCTACTGGCTTCAAATAGTAACTACTACCGCCTCAAATCATTCAAGTCATAACTCTCTTTCTCTCTCTCTTTCTCTGCCAAACTCCCTTTTTTCCCCTCTTTTGCTCAAATCTCCTTTATTCAACACTGACCACCCAAATCTACAACTTTCCATGTTTCTCTCATTATCTCCACATTACAGGAAATTATTCTCAGTCCTCCAAAATTAGGTCAACTGCACCAACATATTACATCATGACAACGGCTCTCTGCAGTTGAGAGTACATTATTACTTTGATGAATGAAATAATTTGCACATGAGAAACAACTGTATGGTCTTATAATGATCTAAAAACAAATTGTGAAAGTGGGAAACAGAGTGGTTCAGTTAATGCTTACAGCGCAAGAATTTCGTGTTCTTTGTTTTAACACTCACTGCCAGTGTATGCCTTGGCACTGAGGGAGACAGATGACAAATAGAATATCATCAATAATCAATACAGGGGATAGCAGTTGCACCTCAGGAGTTGTATCCTCTTGTTTCCACAGGAACCGCAGAGGTTCCCATCTGCTCTCAGGGAATCGTGTTGGTTTGAGTATTATTGCTATCGACACCCTTCTGTTCTCAGGGGCAACTTTGTTTTGATGCACGTTTGCAAAAGTTAAATTCAAATCCTGAATCCCTGAGAGGAATCATGAGCACATTCAATATCCAACACTGAGTAGGCTGCGACAAAATTCACATTTTACTTTGCAGCTTCTACCTATTTGCTTATTGATTGTGTTCGCACCTTTCCATCAGCATTAATCATAGATGCAATCCTGTTTGGCAGCTGACTTCCCCCAGCACAGGAATGCATCACGCAGGCAGACGGACTTTTCAAATCAATCTATGCACAACAACAAAATAATAACATTGCATTAACAATGACAAAATGAGACAGTAATGTTTTCAAGTCGTCTCATACCATAAAGAAATTACAGCAGGGAGGTTCAGTGTCTTCAGCCAAGGACCACTTGGCTGAAAGAGAGACTGAGCAGGGAACCTCAGCAACATATATTGTATAATACTGAGTTTTACTTGAGACAAAGAAGTGGCCACCCCATTATAACTGGCTATCTGCGCGGCCAGTTTGAACCTTTTGATGAGTAAACTGAATTTTTTCGTTTTTAGGTGCAATGCTGTTGTAAATCTGAGAGGCAGTAATGTGCCAGAGTCGTGTCTAGCCTGATTCATTTTACATATACATAAATTAATACAACTGTTTAAAAGTTTTTTCACATAGGCTTATTTATTTTCGTTTTGGTGGCACTGTATTTTACATTTGTGTGGTGTCACTCTGCTGTGTTGTGATTGGTAGGTCTATTTATCTTTTAAACTAAACTATGAAGAGGAATGTAAGACACCGCAATGTTAGTAATTAAAGTAGGTAGTGGAGAGAAAAATGGTAAAGCAAAGCTATGCCGACGCGTGTGCCTGCAGCTGCGTTCATACTTCATGCCACCCCTGCATAGAACAGTGCCCCACTTGGGCCACCCCAAAATAAGTGTGGACATGCCACTGGTCTTCTCTCATTTGCAGTTGCCTATAGCATGGCTAGGTGCATTCATCTCACTGTCTGCAATTTTCAAAGTGGTGCCTGAAGAGGAAGGTGTGTCAGTCTCATGCTCAGAAAGTTACAAAACGACCCTTTGTGTCTCACAGGAATGTCCGTTCACTTTGAATGATAATACAGCTAATTGGCCAATATGTTTGAATATGCGGAAGTGCCACACTGTGGGATAAAAAAAAGGTAGCATACAGTGATTTAGCATTAGCTTGCTCACATGATGACACAGCCTGTCATTAATGTTGTGTACTCTAAGTTAAATGGGTTTTATGAATAGGACAATTTGTCTTTGCGAATAATATGTTGGATTCATTTAATGTGTATTTTCAAACACAATTTAATTTGCGAAAACAAAAACAACTCACATAATTATTATGCAGTAATAGCTTAAGCAGCACTTTTTGTCTCATGGCTGAGATGAGGGTAAATCAGAGCTGAGAAATACCTTGCATTTGATGCCGGGTTTTCTTGGCGTTTTTGTGTTTCACATTGTGCATGTGGGATTCCACTGTCCTCATTTCCGTTGCTTTGAGTTTTAAAACCTTTTTGCATAAAGTACACCGACCCTCAAATGTATTACCCACCGGTTTTAGCCGTGTCACAAAATCTTGGTAAAATAGCCAATTTTCATTGAATTTGTACTTCCCAGTGTCAACCAGGACACAGTGACAGCTAGCTAACAGGGGATCAGCTGCTCTGAGCATCCCAGCCGGAAAGAAAAGTAAAGAGTTGTTTTTCCACTATCCTGATCTGCATGACATTAATGCAAGAGGCACTTGGTAAATTATAGATGTTGCCAATTATTTTGAGATTTTACAATGCAATGTCATGGGAAAACGGTTCATGAAATCATTTTTGGCATGTCTTTGCCTTTTAATACTTTTTAAATATTGATTTAAGACATTTTAATACTAATTGTGGCTTTATTGTTGGTGAGGAAACTTATTCTACCGATATATAAGCCAGACTGCGAGTTGATGAATGCATTGCTCTTAGAAATGTTTAACTTCTGCAATAACAATGAGACTTAAATATTTCTCAGAATTTGGAGTCCTATGCTGGAGTACCTCGACGGTAGTGTATTTTAGTGGACTGACAGACACTCTCTATCGCCATGTATATGTATGTAATGTTGAAGTGCCAAGACTTGTTTCTTCTGTTTGTGAAGATATTTGTGGCTGAGTTGTTCAAGTGAAATGCTCGGTGTTGGTCTTATATTGTAAATCCTTAAAAAACGGTTGTCAGCCATCATATTTTTTCGATTTTTTATGGTTCACTTCTAGTATATATTAACATACCTTTAGTCCTTCCCTTTGTGCTCTTTTTGTGCTCTTTTTGTGTTTTATATTTTTCGTTTTGGAGTTGTATGTTTTGATTTTGTAGTTTTATTCTATGTTGTCTGTCTGTAACTAATATTGCTGCCTGTCTTGGCAGGACACTCTTGAGAAAGAGATTTTTAATCTAAAGAGGTCTTTCTGGTTAAATAAAGGTTAAATAAAACTGGTATAGTCCTTAAGTCTTTGAATCAAAACTCAGGTGTTGCCACGGACTATTATCACAACCAAGGTGCCTCTTCAGATCCTTAGCCTCCTATCGGCTCCTGAAATCAACTTCAAGAGCAACTCAGCCTCAAAAGAGCGAGCGATATTTTTCATAATGTGGTTCTAATGCAAATATTACATAACCTACATTTTTCATATGAGTTAAGTTGGCAGTTGTTCACCAATAATCTAGACAGTAATACACCCACGGGGCAGGAGGATCACATTTTGTAGCTGGACTGCATCCCACTTCTTTGACACTCTTGTGTTATAAGGCTTCTCTTTTAAAAAAAGAACCAAAAACCCAAACTGCTATTAAGGCTTACTTTTCAGCCACTCTTTGCAGTTTTAGAGTGCTACCCTTTTTAAGGTTGTCCTGTGCCTGTCCGACAGACACTCGTGCCACTGTCCTGAAGCATTACTGCAGAGTAGATTCAGTGCAGAAACATGACACACTGATGTGGAGAACCAGAGGATGGACCAACAAAAGATAAAACTATTTGGGCAGAGTAATAATGGTAAAAATAGCTTTTGATTAAATAATGTAAGAGATTGAGAATCAAATAAATTATATATGGTCATAGCCTGAATTGCATTACATAATTGATGCACAGAGTCGTACATTATGTACCAACTGTCAACATGTGAAGTGTGTTTGAAAAAATAATAGAAGTGTGATTCTCAAACCACTTAAGGGCAAAGAGGAGGGAGATGCCCTTGGGGACAATGCTGGTGTCATGGCTAGACTCGCATGAATCATGTATATTGCAACTTTTCTTTTCTTTTTTAATCTGAAGCACAATTTAAGTGTCAGAGGAAGTGTTGGGTTGCCTCTAGGGTCTCATGTCCCAAAGGGCGATAAGAGATTAGAATGTCAAATGTCAGGGCACACTTTAGAAATGCCTTATGAAACTGCAAAGAGAGCAAAGGCTAGTTCAGGGTTTCTTTGATTTTCCGTGGTCCTGGCATGAAGCTTTGCATGATGCTTTTAAGACAGAAGAAAAAAAAATGATGGTCATGACTCATATGGCTGTGATTGCTTTTATGTGTTGGCAACTGCCGGAGACAGAAAAAAGCAGCGGCTCTGTCTGAAAAAAGCAAGACTTTGACCAAATCAATGCGGACTCACAAGTGCATTTTACTTCCAGATTTGATGCCATGCAGGTTGCAACAACAGCTGCTTTGTATTATTAATTATACTGTTCCCTTATTTCACATGTTTTAGAAATTCACAGCTCACTGCATGCAGGGAGGCTAATAAGTGTTACTGTTTGGGAGAAAATTGAGTTTCAACAGGCGCTGAGATGCAGCCGCAAAATTAGTCTACAAACACAAACACTCATCTGATGAAGAACTCCTTAACTGCGTTTTGTTTTTTAATATTCTCAAGTTAAGATTTTTCATGAAGAGCATGTCACCCATCTGCTTTGTTTTAGTGTTGCTTGAATGCAATTTTTTGGGGAAATTTTAAATAATAAAGAAAGAAAGAGTGACAGAGAGAGAAACATTGTGGAACACTTACATCCTTTTTATTAAAGCTGTAAGCCTGGATCATGTCATGGCTGATTTCAAAACAGCTGCAAGGCAATGTTTCACAAAAGACACAAAGTACATCACAGAGCCTTGTGGCGTATTGCTTACATTATGACCACAAATGCAAGCATGGCTTTTTAATTCGGAACTGTCTGTTATTAAGTTTTCACTGATTGCTGTTTGTGGGCTGTTTTCCGAGGATGCATATGCCACTAGGTGAAAAGTAATTTGCTGAAACAGTAAAGTGACGTCTCTAAGTTTGACTTTTGTTCTAAGCAACCATCCAAAACCAAAAGATATTCCATTTACTAAAATCCTTTTTATTACCTTTTTATCTTTGAGTACTTAGAAAAGTACTATTTATCTATTATTACTGTCATATGAGACATGAAAGGCTGCAGTTCTTACAAATGAGAACAGGGGTGTATAGCCATGGAGTGGGGGGCAAAATCTGCCATTGGGTCTGCCCCCCCTCACCAATAATTAATGTATAGTGCTGGGAAAAAAGAATCTCCCCTTGGGGAAAATTAAGTCTATGTCTAATTATATAACTATCCATCGGGGTGAGCGGCTATGATAAACTAAAATCTAAAAATAATTAAATTCAAAATGTCCTTATATAATATAGGAATATTATTTATTAAAAGTAGGTACAACTATACTGTAAAATAGCAATTTGTTAGGTTTATTTATGTATGTGAATATGTTGCTAATGACTGTTTCAGACAGCGCTGCATAGTTGCACTGAAAAATTAAGCCAATGCAGAAGTGCCAAAAACTGCACTTCATCAAATGGCCACATGACGCTTGCTCCAAAACAGAGTAAATCCCCGGTTTACATTTTATTAAGTCTTGAAGTTATGCATATTTAAGGGTGTGGCTGCTTTGATTGACAGGTTATCTGTGATGCTTTGCTGCAGTTTGTGAGTCAGTTCCACCCCTCGCTCATCTACAGCTACAACCTCTCCTCCAAGTTTGGTCCCTTCTGCCTCCAAAAAAACGACAAAAAAGCTGCCGACAGCCAAAATGCCAAACCTGAGGCTTCAGAATGGAAGCCCACAAACCAATGGGTGATGTCACAGTAGCTTTGTCTATTATTTCATAAATTCACTGGAGGTTACCTGTCTTGGCAGAGCAATTGTCATTTAATTGTCTTTAATTAATATATTGGGGGAATGTGTCCCCCTTTGGCTATTTTAATTACTGCCTTGAATGAGAAGGTGTAAGCAGAGAATGTTTGGCAATAAAACTTGAGATCAAAAAATGCAGATTGATTTTCTGTCATTCGGCTACTTTATGAATTGTGTCACTTATATATTCAACTGAGAAAACACTCTGATAAGTTTGTGACCTAGTCTAGTATTTATATACTTAAACTTAATATGACTTAGGTAACTTTGTGTGATTATTTCCATTATTTGTGATGTTTTCTTGGTTTGGTGACACATTTTCTTTTCACCCTCTACACATAAGGGTAAATCCCCACTGATGGCAGTGTTGGCCCACAATTTGGCCAGTTTATTTGGCCTGATTCTCTGCCAAGATGGGCAATCATATATGGCCCAACTTATTTCTTCCAGCGGGCAGAATTCGGGCCAAAGCATTGCCATGCTATTTTTGATAACGGCCCAGTGATGGCAGTGTCGGCAGCTGGAATCAAGCGCATTTATTTGGCCAGATTCGGGAACGTCATTATCCTGAGTCTTAGCCGAGATGGGCAACTGGGTGCAGCCTGACTTATTTCTTCTGGAGTGCTGAATTTGGGCAAATGCTAGTTTGTGTCATTTTGGATGATGGCCTAGTGATGGCAGTGTTGGCAGCTGGAATTGGGCCAGTTTATTTGGTCTGATTCTGGGGCGTAATTTATCCCAAATTTCAGACTTCAACCGGATGCAGCCTGACGTACTTCTTCCACCGTGCTGAATTTGGCCCGATGCTGATGCCGGGTCATTTTGGGTACCTGGGTCCCCTGGCTCTATTGTAGAAACATTTGTGGAGTCTGCATGATTAATCAAAGGGCCATTCCCTCACATCACCTGACAGACCAAGGCAGGAAACAAAACTGAATTCAGAAACTGATGCTCAGGTTAATTGCACTCGATCAGTCATAATACAGTCCGGTCTGGAGGATTGTCGACCACACTAATGTTTTGCAGTGTGTATGGAGGTAGTGCAGCCTGGAGGATCGTGCGAGGATGCCCACGAGGCTGTGGGGGCTTTGAAAAGGTAGGCATTTTGGAGAGGAAGCAGATGGCCCACATTAAAAGCAAAGGGCCCTTGTGACTGTCTTCAATGGCCCTGCAGAGAACTGGGTAATTAAATGAGAAATTTAATCAGATTCCTCAAATTAAATGTCCAGCTGGATAGTTCTGCAAGAACACCACTGACTACACATTTACCTAAGGGAGTGTCACCGGTGGATGCATAATTCTCCAATCAGCACACACTCATACATGATGATATTCCAGGTGATGATTACTGCTAAAGTATTCCATTCACAGTTTTGCCAGCAGGAGGCAAAGGGACATCACTGTGTGGCCACAGGAGGGTCGTTTTAATAATGGGGCCTGGGAGGAAGCAACAAAACACTGAGATGACTGGATGGGGGTTGGAATCAGTGGATTTAGCACTGTTTTCTCCTCTCTTTCTCTCTCTCTTTGAACACGACTTCAATCCTGTGCAGATTCTGAAACAGCCTTGACAGTTTTTCATCATGTTTGATGCAACATGTTTTTGACGCAACATTACAAAAAAAGGCAATCCATTGTGGACTTTCGTGACTTGACAATGTGACATGAGTCACTGATTTCTGGAGTCTTCTTTATCACAGACAGAAAAAAAAAACAGACTCTGGGTCCGTTCCGACTCATTTTGCATTCAGCAAATCCGGGAGCCGCCTCCCCTCCCTCCGCTGCTCCCGCCCCGCTGGCTCCCTCTCACACGCAGCCTGTCCTGTAGGATGGGACCAGCAGCCAGATATCCATGCATGCCTGACCGCTAGTCCACTTCCTGGATGGAAGAATGGGACATTTCCAGCACCACTTTTCTCCGCGTTGTGCATTGACCTTCGTCACGTTGCCGCCGCGGATAATCGCTTAATAATGACCACGTGTGATCGATATTATTCGACCACTTTTTGTCCTGTAGTTAAAGACAGCGATTGATCGCCGATTGACCCCTCCACACTACGGGAATGTCGCTATCTGGAAGCCCGCTACAGGCACGGTGGAGTCCAACACATTTTCAACTGTTTTTGCACAGCCGTAGTGTGCGTACCGTTTTATTCCTCGAAGCTAAAAACAGCCTCTGCTCGGACTGGAGGCGAATAAATTTGTCTTTTTGAGGAAAAAAAAACTCTGCAGCCCGAGCCGCTAACCATTTACTTTGATGCTCTGCCTTCGTGGCTGCTGTGCCAACTTCGTCTCAGCTTCGGTCGTGTGTATGTGATTTTTTTTTTTAAAGAAGAGAAAAGACTGAAAAACTTTGTCACCCGTTGCCTTCTTGTTGCTCTCGATGAGCTATCTAACATGCGGAGAATACGGGAACCGAGTTACTGGTGGATTTTATCCTTATTTTTTTTAACCTTGCCCAAACACAAAGACTGTCATCCTGGTAAGTACTTGGGTTAGCTTTCATGTATATAGCATAACTACTGAGAGTCCACTCTGTTTGTTTTTATATTAAAAGGCTAAAACGCGACTTTTGGTTGTCGAGTAAAAGACATTTTGTTCAGAGGCGACGTTTAGCCCCGGCTCCACTAACGGTTACAGGGCCGAGTCGAGTTTAACGTCCAACGGTTAAACGTTAGAGACGTTTAGCCTCCGTGATGTGTGTGCATGTTATTGATTATCCAGCTGGACTGTGTATGGCGCAAACTACCCCTCTGCTTTTAGGCTAAACATTTTACCAGTCCCGTTAAACAACTCCTGTTTGACCCGATAGCTACTGGTTGTTCATACAACATGGTGTCTGAAGAATTCATCAATCCCAGGAAACGCAGCTAATATAACATTCCTGTGAGCACTCTGTGTGATTTATGGGTATTCACTGAGTTACTTTATCTCCAGTGGAATTAGCAGTATTTCTGTCTGTGTCTGTTAAAGCTGTAGTTTTGTTGTGGTGTTTATAAGGTGCCCACAAGTTTTATTACAGGCTGAGTGTAGTTGGGGTTTATGTGGAGGTATAATCTGTGTCTGCTTACTGTCATGTGTGTAGGTAGAAACGAGGATGAGGGCGATAGTTAGCGCTGTTGGCTCGTAGATGGATGTGCATGTATGAGGGGCGATTAATGCCACCAGAGCACAAACGTAGTCCTGGAATAGCGGCTGGCAGGTTGAGATGACCGCTGTTCAAAGGCGTAGATTTCAGGGGGGGCGCAGGGGTCATGTCCCCCCCCCTCAATATTTATACTATTTAGAACAGGGGTGTCCAATTTTTCTTTTTTGAATGGGGAGCAGATTAGATAATATGAAAATACCTGGGGGCCAGCTGCTTCTTGCATCATGTAGGTTATTAGAAGAAAAAAAAATGAGACAAACAATGTTTCATCTTTAAGTGAATTTACTGTCAGCTGAACACTTCCTTGCTTTATGGTAGGGGTGGGTGTAAAATATCCCACTATTTCCAGGTATTTTTGCAGAAATGATATTCTTGACAATGGGACTAAAATACTGAGAATATTTCATTATTGATTTCAAAAATATATTCGAAATTATCTATTTTAAAGGGACAATGCAGTTTAACATACGTTCCAATACAGAATTATTGCACAGAGTCTATAAGTATTGCTAATTTTCAATCCTTGTTCCCAGTTGGGCTTTACATGCAGTTCCACAGTGTCAAAATATTCAGTTTCAAACATCATAATACACTATAAACATGGAAAACACACTAACATCAATTCACATACTACAGTACATATACCACAATACACATTTTGCAGTACACATGCATGTTTTGCAGTACACATACTATAATACATCTGTACATGAACACTGTTACCTTATAATAATCTACAGTGCAATTAACTAATATAATTGCAAAAAAAATTACAAGTGTTATTATGGTATATGTCAACATAACTGTAGTTTGCCCTCAAATATTTTGTAAAAGCTGAACAAAAACAAACTGTCAGTTCTTAAGTTTGTAAACAATGACTGTAACTCACAGTGAGATTTAGAGTCTGTGTAAAAAACAAACATACATATACATATAAATGACAGAGTTGTTTTATCCACTAGGACCTGTATGCACTGCAATTTCTCCTCCACTCTTGATTGTGTGTCACTTAGTGCTGATGATCAGATACCCCATACACACACACACACACACACACACACACACACACAGGCATGTATTTTAACAAGCAGTCTATTATGTTACAATGACTGTATATATATATATATATATATATATATATATGTATGTATGTATGTATATGTGTGTGTGTGTGTATATATATATATATATATATATATATATATATATATATATATATATGTATGTATGTATGTATGTAAGTGGGCGTACATAGGTTTGCTGTAGAACAGGCATATGACAAAATAACCTGATGCCACGTATTCCTGCGCGCAGTGCAAGAGGAGAGAGAGAAAGATGCTGTGCTGCTCAGAGCCGCAGACAGTTTACTCTGAGCGTTATGTCTCAAAAAGTTGCTTGTGGCCAGTCACAATTTTGCTTTTCAGCCTTTCCTGTGCGTAGCGGTATGACATTATTATGTCAAGTCAAAATATTGCCATTGTCACGATATGAAGTTTTTGTATCATATTAAAAACTACACTGGTATTATTGTGGACGATACGATATGGCACACCCCTACTTTAGGACTCTGTATTGGCAAAAAGCTAACAAAACAATACATACCACAACGCAGATCACAGTTCAATATATCACAATATGTTGCAATATTGTAGGCAAGTTAATATAGTGTGGTATTTTTTTTAAAGTCTAATATGAAGGAAAATTGTTATAAAGACCAATCCACCTTATGCATAAAATTTGATGTTTCCTTTTTTAACGCAATCAGAGCATAAGGATCAGTATTTATCACAGCCTCTGTAACACCCGAGGAATATGTCATATGAATGAAGACAGATTACAGCATGGCTGTCTATCTGTATGGTTTTATGGTGTTGATTTAAAAAAAAAAAAATCAGGAAACATAAAATCATGATACTGTAGTGTATTGATATTTTCTTCCACCCCTACTTTGCTGTGGCTGTATCAGCTTCGTAGCAGGAAATGTCTGATGTTAGGTTACTGTTCGTTGTTGGTTGTCTGTTGATGAAAATACATTTGTTCAACCTGCGTGGTTCCTACTTGGTACTTGTTTTTTAACTGTGTGATAGTCCTGTCATTGTGAGGTTACCAGAGAAAAATGCAAATTGATCTGGCTTTATTAACCAATAATGCATAGGGCTACACATATTATATCTTGAACAACCAGCCGAGGGCTATTTACAATCGATCTGAGGGCCACGATTGGCCCCAGGGCTGGACAAGACATGCCTGATATAGAACATTTGCATTTGTCCCCATCTAATAAAAACATCTGGCTGCATGATTGCAATATTGAGATCATTATTATTCATGAAAGTGATAGAATATTTTATTGCATTTTCACGTTTAAGAAAACAGAGCACTGATTTTATCTGACATAAGACATGAGACACTTTATTTGTCATTGTAGATGTACAACAAAATTATGTTTGTTTACTCTGTAGCTGTACACAAACATAATAAAACATGAAATGAAAGCTAAGTTAGAACCTTAAGACAAAATATAAACAAGGTAAAACTCCAAATGACGATAAGATTTAACAATGGCAAATAACTCTAATCATAAATTATAATTATACTTATATTATTATTATCATTTATGCTTAGAGTTACGAAGTGTGTCTTGCATGTCAATAAATATGGCATCAGCAGGTTCAAAGTCACTGCATGATATAAAGCATAAGTGCTTAAACCATGTTGTGCTACAATTCTGGAGTTGTTCAAAATAAGACCGGTGCAGAGTTTTCTACACAATCATTCAGTTGTGGCAGCACACCACAATAAAACATCTTCCGCCCTGAATTGATTTTATATTTTTGGAGCTGGATGTCCAAAAACAGTACCTTGGAATAGATATAGCTTGCAGTTATGCATTGCACCATACTGTCGGAGCACAGAGTGCACACTGGTTACAGAAGGAGCAGAAAACGCCAGCTGCAGTTTAAGTAAAACTTAACAGTTAATTGCGCCAGGTCTAAAAGTTTACTTTAACCGTGCAAAAGCGTCTGAATGTAGAAAGGGGACAGAATGTTAAAAAAAGGGACACACACACACACACAAAAATTTTTTTTTTTTTTTACAGCAGTTATGGAATCGTGAAGCGCTGCAGTGTTGCTGTCATTAATGTCTGAGTTGCACTGTAAAAGGACGGGGATTAACAGACACACGCGTAGCGGTATGACAACTCTTCAAAAGTGGAGGCTTGCTGTTTAGGAAGTGTTTGATTCGATATGTAGCAAAGCTTTCTCTGAGCAGAGCACGCATTTTAAATGTCAGCATTGGAGCTGATCATGTTCATTTAATTGTGTGAAGCCAAAGTGGTGGTTGTGGTATATATAAGATTAAGTGTGCAGCCTTACTAGTGCAGGATTTCAATTCTGATAAAATTAAATTCACACCATAAATTGATTAGGGAATAGGCATTATGTTATTTCCATATTTGAGTAATTGCATTAAATTATTATAGAGTACTCGCAAAAAAGGGAGAATATGGTTGCATAATTTGTCATTGTTATGTGATGGATAAACTATGTCTATGTTAAGCTAATATCGGCTGATAATAATAGCCCAATAATGTATCAATGTGACTCTATTATCATTCCATTAAAAGCATTAGAAGAATGATCTAATTATAATTAATTAATTATCTACTTTGTATAATCACTTTTATGTTAAATTTCATTTTAACATTACATCATCTGGAGGGACTCCTAGTTAGTGTCCATGATAAGTATATTGGATGCTTTATTTTGTGGCACCAATCATCTTCCATATTGAAGTTACAGTGATGTAACACAGGAGAATGGTTCCTCTCTGAGTCAGCCCCCCCTCTCTCTGTCCCAAAATCCCACAGTTCCCTGCTTCCACGTCCTTAGTTTGCAGCTTTATTGACTAGTAGCCTTCCAGGCCCATAACACATCTGAGTTTTCTCATATGGCATGTCTCAGCAGACCTCTGACACGCAGCAAACGGGCAATACAGGCTGACGGGCAGACCGGCTCCAAGGTGGCGAAGGATAAATCCAATTTAACTACTTGTACACTGTCACGTAACCGTATTCATCTATCGTCTAGGCTGGTGACCTAAATCTTTGTAATATAAATTTAGAGTTGACATAGACAGTATTACCAAACCGGTGCTTAAGTTAACATGAAAATAAAAGATTTGAAATGGAGGGGGATTATTTTCTTTCTTAAATCAGTGCATACCAGATTTAAAGGCATAGCTGTCGATGAAATTGGCCTAATTTTCGTGACATCTTAGAGAATTTCATCACAAGTATTATATATAGAGGCAATAAACAGTAATATAAAATGATCAGCCCTGTTTAGAAAAGCAGTCTTGCATGCCTTTTCTCACTTACACAAACGTCCCAGGGTGTTTTTCCCCAAAAATGTCACTTTTTACAATAATATGGAGATAAAATATTACGTAAGAGGAATAGTCAGGGTTGCAGTTTGGTAAAAACTGTAGTTATATTTGTTTTAAAGTCGTGTGGGTGGAACTGCAGCTCTGTAGTCGCCGTGAGAAGCATAGCTTGTCATTAATTATAGAAATTCTCTTGATTGCATCACTTAAGTAATGAGGAAATTATTGCATTTTATGTGACAGCTAAACAAAAAGGAATAAAGGCGTAAAGCCTGGTGATACGGCCTGGGAATAATTGGTGGCTATAGACAATAGGACTTTAATGATCAGGATTTGGGGAATTAAAATAAAAAAAACAATTTCCACTTTTTGACAGACATAATGGGCATTTTTGCTTGTGTGTACTGCGTTGTAAGGATGTCCTTTTCAAATAACACCATCACTGTCCACTGCAAATAGTATATTAGTGAGCGAACATGCTATTAATATTATTAATGAGGTCCTGATGTACTGCTGTGCCAGCAGGATGCCAGCTGTCTGGACATCACTGATGCTGGCAAAGGCATCATTATCATCAAGGTTCTCCTGTATCTTCTCTGGATAATTGGTTCGATACGTGCAGTACTGACACACAACATCTCAAAAGTAGCTTTCTCCTGATTTTAAAATAGCATCAGTGACATATGCTCAGTCTCGATTGTGTACGAGCTCAGCACACGGTTATCTGTTGTCTCTCCAACAGCTGCCTGTGCCACCCACTAAATGGTCCGATGGGGAAACACTGCAACTGTAATCACTTTTCACTCGTGCAGATAATTCTCTGTTTATCCTTTTTGCTAGCGATGCTCATCCTTTGCTTGTCGCTTTTCAGATTTAATGACCAGCTTATCTATCTGTCTAATTAGACTGGATAAACTTTAAAACAACAATGCTATCTTGTTGTTAAAAACAGCTGTGACTTGTGATGCTGGTTAAGCGGTGACCACCGCTGTGGCATGGGAAGAGCACCCAATCATGTTTTCTTCAAACTTATCAGCTGTGGAAAAAGTCTCACATTTGCATGAAAATAGCTTGCAAAACGAGCTACCTTCTATTATCCAAGTTCCTTCATCAATTGTAGTCACTGATAAAAGCAATTTTGTTTATGCTTCAAAATAGCATAATTACTTGAGATGAATGGCATTTAAAGTAACCCAAAGATGTCTGTAAGCAGTGCTTTTAGCGCAGACGAGGCAGACAGAAAAAATTAGACTCACTTCTAGAGACACTTGCAGAATAATTTAAAGTTTGAAACGATTTCTTGTAGTAGAGTGTGAATTATTTCTTTCGGGTTCAGTGTTAATGTTGCAGAATGTCCTCACTGATGGGAAATGCTGTTTGAAAAATTGGTCATAATTTCCCTGGTGTAGCCAGGGCAAGTCTAAGTAAACATTTGCAACCTTGTATTACTTTCAGAATTTATGATTTATTCAATCTTTAAATTTTTAAAAAGGGATACTTGCTCTGCGTTTCCATACTAGATGTAACATTGCTGAATGCTCTGACACCACGGTGTCATCTTCAGATATAAGAAATTAAATGAATAGACACTCAAAAGGCATTGTGTATATCCTTGAGGTCTAACAAATATTTAAATGTGTTTTTCTTTCCTCATAAAATATTTGCTCAACACATTTTTATATATTTTAACGCCCTCAAAAACATTGCTTCATAGTGCTATTAGTGGTTGGAAACTCAGGTGGATCAGACAGTATATAGACTTTAGCATGCCAGCTCTCTTGTACAAAGTCTGTATAGTGTCTGATTGAGCCTAAGTATGGATAGAGCAGGTCATTATCCGGAGAATTCCCAGTGTTGGGCGGGTGAGTGTTGATGACGTTTTTATCATGCGGGTCACGTGAAACTGAAAAAAAAACATCTGAGGCTGTAGAAGAAGGGTTAATGGCAACAAAAATGTCCAAACAGAGAGATGACGAGATTTGGGAAGCTTAGATTGTCTGACAAATTAAAGAAATGGCAGAAGACTCTGCAATTTATCACCAGATAACAAAACTGTCTACATGACCACGGCGATGTGTGAAAGAGAAACTGTTTATCATTTAAAAATATAAAGTATGTGTATATATATATATATATATATATATATATATATATATATATATATATATATATATATATATATATATATATATATATATGTGTGTGTGTGTGTGTGTGTGTGTGTGTATAAAGGAGTGTGGCTGGAGCCGCTTATCATTTTACTTTTTTTGATTCAAAACAGAATTTTTTCACACTGTCGGCGGAATTATTTTACCGTGCAAACACAACCTACCTCTTTCATTCTTTACATCACCTCCTTAAAAAGGTCGGTGTTGCAACATTTGGGCATATCCAATAATCTGTTAATATCCAAGTCTTAATGTTTAAAGTTTAAAAGTAGGTGAGATTCTCCTTCTGCGGAGAAATGTTGCCTTTTTTCTTTTTTGGAAAGCATCTGCAGCCTTGTAAACTATTGACAAGTTGGTTTGTGTACAGCGTCTCCATGACGACGCACAGAGCTGATCGTAAACAGGCCGTGTGTCACATTCTGCGGGATGCATATTCTGAATGCGCAGTATGCATGTCCAAATAATGCTATTAAAACCTGAATAATATGGCATATACCAGATGTCTTAATTGGAAAATGATACATTCGCAACATGGCTCTATTGAAAAATCCAAACCAAATATGCTGTTTACAAGACTTGTATCAAATTCATTCAGGGAATATTAGTGTGCATGCATACATACCCGGAAACGGCTAAAGACTGATCTCCAGCAGAGTGGATGAAGAAGGAGTATAAATACCTATACCCTGTTTCTCCATGACTTTAGCTGTATGTTGTTATAATGAAATTAGAAGAGAATCAATACCTATCGTACCATTTCCAGGAGCCGCAGCTGAACCAGAACGACCAGAGGGCATTACTGGCGAGGTCGCCCCGCCTGGAGATGCTGGCATTAATTCTGGATCAGCATATTTCAGTTGATATGAGCCCAACATTATGCAAACAATGCTTTCTTTAAAGGATAATTATAGTAATTTGACATTAATTATGATTAAACTGTTTATTTGTATAACTTATGTTAATCAAGGCAATCAGTCATCACTTCATTACTTGGTGTGTACGGTTGAGTTCACTCGGTCTTTCAGCCAAGATACTCCAAGCTGGTCACAGTAGCATTTTAATCATTTAGAATGACTCACAGCCACTTCACTCCGAATCATTTCATCTGTCCTAGCAACATGCAACCCAAAACACGCACACATGCAGACACACATACACACACACACAAACCGGATTCGACCAGGTTGGTTGAAACAAGGGAGGATAAATGCTTTTGGGGGGAGCCAGTGTACTTATTTCCTGTGTTTCATGACAATAGTGATTAATGTCCAGGCAATAAGGCACTGTCGCTGAAGGACGTATACTGCTGCACTCAAGGACTTGGCCATATCAATAAATGTCCTGTGTCCTTCAGTCACCATGTCCTCTTTCCCCTTAAACAATCTTGCCGTGATGTGATACTGTGTCAGCTTTACTTACAGCTGGACTGTCAGTCACCGCTGCCCTGTGGAGAGTAGACACAATGGGACCTTCAGGCTCCCTTTTCCCGGCATTGTGCTATTGTGGGTCAAATGAGCATGTATTTGCTTTGTGCTCTCTTTTTTTTTTCTCGGTGGGCTATATTCAAGATTGTCTTTTTCAGAGGAAAAGCAAATTCAAAAGTAGGCTATCACATCCACCGGGCTGATTTTCCCTGTCGTGAATTATGGCGACAATCACTGGAGATATAGGATTAGGCTGTGCATGTTTATCAAGCACGAGGTGCTCTGCAGAATGCAACATAAGCTTGATGAGAGTCAAGTTTCATTTGATGAATTGAATTTTAACCTTATGTTCTTGTCATTTTGAGTTGCTGCGGAGATTCCTAAATTTAACCTGTGCTCAAGCACATAGAAGTTATATTGTCTTTTTGTTACACTGCATTTAGGTTACTTTTAGTTCATAATGCTGTCACCACAGTCTTTAAATTTTGCCTTTACCCAGCTCTTCAACTCTACGGTGAGTCACTGTGTATTATGCCAGGACAGACAAGTGTTTTGTTTGCATGGAACAGCAACATAATGCTTAAATGAAACTGAAATGACGCCATGCAAACCTGACAGTCCTTAGATCTTTGGCATTGGTTGTTTTATTTTGCAGAAACACCTGAGGGTGTTGCTTTATGCAACTGAAAGCTTTAGCACTGTCGTTCCTTTTCATTGGGCTGCTTAAAACGTAATGATTTTGTGAATTTTTTGGAAAGATTCATTTGGACATAGTTTGTTATGGTTTTATAGGCCTTTTTTTTCTTTAGTTTTGATGTCTGACAGATTTCTGTGGCCAATATCAATATTTTAGAGTTAAATTAACTGCTATTTTGATTCTTTGGACAACTGTAGGATATTTGCTGACATCACAAAGTCTGCCCCGATATGATTTCAATTCAGTTCAGGGGCCAGCGATTGATATGAGACAATATCAGTGAAGGTCCTCATTGTCTTTCTTGCTGCTTACCATAACCTGCCTGATGCCAGGTTGCTTAGCCCTGTTTGAATGTTTAAGAAGGCGGTGTGCTTGGCAGGGGTGGAAATTAACTTTTTTTTGTCCACTTTCGATTGTAGTTGATTGATTCGAAACTCTAGCAGCCTATCAGTAGATTACCATTGTTTTTTTGGCTGGTAAGTGAAGCAAATCTAACAGCCACTTGCATATTTTACCAGCATTTGACTGCTGTCTGATGCTAATTTTGAACCCTGGTGCATGAACAAATGGTGACGCAGACGTGCCAGAGAAATTTCAAAGTAAAGGCCTATCCTGAAAATGGCGAACGTATCAATGTTTTCACTTTGCATTGATAATATTGGATCACTGATCACGGAATCAATGCATCAATCCAGAGTGATTTATTGTTACACCCATACAGTGTTTAATGTTACTGTCTTTCCAACCTCCATAAATTCAGAGGTTTTTGGGGGTCCATAAGCACAGAGCGGGCAAAACTCTAAAGGTTTTTCCTTCCTCAGCAGCACTCTGTGGACTTTGAGTCACAATGTTGCTAATTGATCAGCTGATCCTATCAGAGCTGATCAGATCTAAATGAAGAGAGGAGCAGCTTCTGCAGAGGCAAATGCAAACACATTTTTAGAATGAGGGCAATGAACGGTTATGTTTCATTTTCACCGTGCCTGGCTTTCTGCTGCTCTGTCTGGGTGCTGCGCCTCGAGAGTGAGATGCAATTAATAATCGAATGATATAGTGTATATATTCAAACAGCACACCTAATGAATGGCCCAGCTCCAAATATGGAAAATGTACTTTTGTTAAGCGAAGAGTAATTTAACACGCCAGCTTAAAACTATAAATTATCTTTGGGTTTAGCTGCTGTTTTAATCACAAGTGTTGGTTCTGTAATCTCCAGTTTGACTATTTTAATCAGTTTGCAGAACTAATTTAGGTCCTTTTTTCAGATTACATGTAGATTTTTGAGAGAGCAGACAAAAATATGGCACCCTATAGTTGTATAATCACCCTCAACCCTTTGGTGGAAGTCTTTAAAGGTCTGTCGCTAAGGATGAGTAGCAGCTGTCACAGGCCTACAGCCTGATACCCAAAATATTTCTTAAAATGTTGCAGTTTTTGCCAAATTGGTGCCAGACTTGGGGATGATTAGATGCAGTAGTAAATGAGGCAGTTGTAGGCTTAAAAAATCCATAGAAGCATTGAAAAATGTGGGCAATGGGAATTTGAAAATGTCCTCTTTATCGGGGAAACATGATAAGCAGGTTGCTTTGACATATCGCATCACAGTTTGATGATGTATTGTTTATTTTGGGAGTACAGACTAGAGTCATCCTGTACTTCACTACATAACAGGCTTGATAATGAGATAGTAACCTATTAAGGGTCATTCATCATAAGCATTTGACACAAGTGGTAAATAAAGAATAGCTGAGTTTAACACTGAGTTGATATCCACTCTTCCACTCCAGTGCCAAACCCACTTCATTAATTCCTTGTCGAAAGCGTTTTTCCCCCTCCCTAAGTTAACACCCTGAGAGATCAGTCCCCGGGCTCTTTCCTTTGGGTTTCGAATGAGATTGATGTTCTGTTTGTTTCTCTCACACACTTCGTCTGTCTCCCTGGGAGCTTTCTCTATTTCGAGAGAAAGCTCTAAAACAACAATGGAGGGGGGTCATTGTTGTTTAACCATGTTACTAAAAAGACGACAAAGCATTTCGGTTGGTGTTAATGTTAATATATTGTATCTTAAAGTTTACTTGTTGATTTTTAACAGTTTCACCAAATTAAATTTGTGAGAGGAATATGTGGTGTTGTGAAAATGACAGGGGCAGCTAGTGTGAAAATTTGGTGTTGGTTGGTTTCAGAGGCCTCCAAGGGAGAAGATGTGCTGAGTTGGATAGTTTTTAGAGGCAGAACAGGAGTTTCAAGACTACCCTATCGATCCTGTTGACATGCTCCCCTTTGGGGAATGCAAATGTTTCTGTTTCTCAACACAAACATTCAAACCCTCCTGGTAGTGGAACCCTAATTAACTTGGGATTTGAATACCTTGGCCTTTCCCTTTGACATTTTCATATTTCAGTAAGACGTTTAACGCTTGCTCAAAAAAGACAACTCTCGTCTTTATTAGACCGTGAAAAGAATTTCTATGATAACACGGTCAATAGTTTAATTTGTTGAATGTTTAACAAAAATAAAAATGCCTTCCAGTTGAATTACAGTTTATTTTGTGTGCTCAAAATTTGTTTATTTGGAAAAAACCCTTGAGATGTGCTATCTTGTTTTCGACACAAGATAGCCTCAACACTAAATATACAATAATTCAATAGATTAAAATATAATAATAGAAATACAATCAAAGATGTGATAACGTACAGACAACTGATAAAAACAAGCAACTCACAGACAAAACAAAACAAAACAAGAAAACATTGATTAACTACAGAAAGCAGTTTCTGAGGAAATTGTTGGGATGAGTGCTTAATGCTGAAAAGCTGACTCTACACTGAAATAAGGGCTTAAATGTCTAAGAATAAGGTGAAGTCTAGGGCTGCAACAACGAATTGATAAATTGTTTATAATTGATTACAATCAATTATAATAAAATAAAAATAAAATTATCGATTCTTTGTGTCACGCAATTATTCCGTCACTCACCGTGGCCGATGTTTTGAAGAGACATGGCAGAGGCAGAGAGGATATTTCATACCAAAACTTCAAAAGTTTGGAGCACTTCACATTATGCAAAACAAGGAAGTGTATTAACTGCAAAATATAGGACAATGACACGGCACGCAAGCACGGCAGTTATGACGCAATGTCTAAAACGAAAGTGAAAGTGAGGAGGAGAGCTTAATGGCATGATAAGTCTCAACAAAAAAACAGGCATGGTCAGTTTTAAAGTAAGGAAATGTAACGGTATGCTGTTAAAGCTGTCAACATTTACTTTTTGAATTGTTTCATATTTGATTTTGTAGTCATTTATAATTTAATATTATTTTGACAGCTCAGGGATGTTTAAACTGTCTGTTTATGCTCTGCACTCTTGCTCTGTTGTCAATGATAATCTGTTTTTGATCAAAGTCATGGGAGAAAAAAAGCTTATTTTATTGTTATTTCTGTTTTTATTTGTTTAAATCTGATTAATCGACCGATTAATCGATTATCAAAAATAATCATTAGTTGCAGCCCAAGTGAAGTCATAGAATGGCTTTCAGTGTGGGAATAAGTTTAATCATGTATGTCATTGAAATTTTGAATAGTACCATTGATGTAAAAAAAAAATGTGAAGTATTTCAAAGCTTGCTGAAAAACTGACTGCACTGCAATACTGTTTTAAAGGTGAAAGACGAAGACGTAATAGAACATTGATTAATAAACTGCAAACATTACAACTTCAAGGGGGCCAATAATATATAAGCAGTAGAGTGTGAGTGGATCACCAGCTAAAATCGTGTTAAAATGTAAGATATGGACAGCTTCATTTATAACAAGTGCAGTTTCAAGTTTTTTCTTTTACATTTTCATATTTAAGACATGTTTAATTCTCGGCCCAAAAAGTTAACTCATCTTTATAAGACTGTGAAAAGACTTTTCATGACAACAAGGTCAACAACAGGTTTAATTTGTTGAACATTAAACAAAAATTAAAATGCCTTCCAGTCAGTTAATTTTAATTTTAATTTTAATTTTAATTTTAATTTTAATTTTAATTTTAATTTTAATTTTAATTTTAATTTTAATAGTAATTTTAGCTGTGCTGTCATACAAATTCTCGCATGTCTGCTGTATCTGTAGGTGTGACAGCTGCTGTATGTTATTGTCATTGCGAATCTTAACCCCACAACACAAGTGTTTACCACAGCGGAGCTGGCCTGTCCCCAGGTAACCACTGATCACTGAGGGACTCAAAAGATCATGCGTCCCAACACATAGCAGCCGGTGCGAGGAAGGTGGGAGCTAGCAACCACTCTGCCTCAACAGCCTCACAGTTCTCAAAATGATCATCTGCGTGGCTGTAAATGAAATGCTATGAATAGGCTCAATGGCACAAATGACATTAGTGAGTGCTATCTTGATAAAATGGAAGTGGATGCTGTCATAAAAAAAAGGTTTCATCTTATATTCAAGCATGTGAATATTACAATTGTCCTGTCAATAGATAGATTCAAGTATGTTACATTCAGTAAAGATGATTCAGAGGGCAGCGTAAGGGCATGCATTTTAGCTCTAGCAGCACTTATAGTTCTCATATCTAAAGATAGCATATAATCAGAGCTGGGTGATGAATCAAATTTTATTATGAATTATGATTTGGCTTCCAGTCATCAGCTAAGATAATCGAGATAAAAACAATTATGGTGCCGCATTTAGTTTCGCATTAATGCTCTCGTTTTTATCTTTTGTTGTGAATGTAGCGCTCCTCTTTCCTTCACCACTGTGTGTTCAGTGTTGCCAACATGGCAACTTTCTCATTGGATTCAGCAACTTTTCAGACTTGGGGAGTTTATTTGTTGTGACAAATTTAGCAGCCTCAATTCAATTTCAGTTCATTTCAATTTCAATTATTATTTATTTCAGACACACAGAAGGGACAATAGCAGCAAAAAGAAAAGAAAAAGAAGACAAAACAAACAAACAAACAAAAGAAAAAGAAAATGCCAAAGATCATCATTCAATTTAAAAAACGGTTCCAGTGCAGACTATCTCATTGGGTGGCTTATTCACACCATCAGGGAAAACCTGAGAAATATATTCAAATTTACTGTACTGTTATTCATTTCAGTGCATGCTGTTCAGAGTAATTGCAGTTCATGGCTCTTCTGCCGACAGTGCAGATTATCTCCCCCTCCTCATATAGATTTATATATTATTCGTTTTTATTTATCTCAATATTTTTCATATTTGTTTTTCTATATCTCTATATCTGAAGTTCATGAAAATCCACAGTTATATAGGCAATATTTTTTTTTAAAAAAGAGTTCAATGTTTCCAAAGGCAGTGGGTTGTTAAAAAATCAAGATCTTAGTATTGACCAAAATAATCATTCATGATTTTTGCCATAAGGAGCAACCCTAGATCTAACTGATCTGTGTAAAGGAGCAACAATTAATCGATGAAAAAATTGACAGGAAGTCATTATTAGGCTAACTCTGCAACTAATTAATCATAATCAAATCATAATTTAACCATCAAATAATAATTCAGTCTTCCAGCTTCTCAAATATAAGGATTTGATGGCTGATCTTAATCACACTGTTCTAACTGAATTTCTTTGGATTTTGGACGTTTTTTAAAACAAGATAAGACATTTGAAGACATCACCTTAAACTGTTGGTCATTGTAACAGGCTTTTCCCACCATTTTCTGATGTTTTGTAAGCAAAGCAATTAATCAATGACCTAATTAGCAGATTAATTGATAGTTGCTGCCCTAGATTTGTGATCATAGGAAAGTCAGAAATGTAGAGTAGATGTCCTGCTTTAAAGGTCGGGATTCAAAGACTTATTCCAGTGTGTCTGTGATTTGAAAAGTGTCATAATAGCCTCATTACTGTGCAATGATCACTTAACCTGTAGTCAGGTCAGGCAGGCCCACATAACCAACAGTATTAAAAGATAAAAGAGGCACTTGCTCATGGCTGGAACCCTGTTAGGTGCATGGGATAAAAGCATTTCCATAACTGTGAGGCATATTTTGTGCTAGATATCGGAGTATGTTTTTATGGCCCACAGTAGAGCTAATATAGACCAACAGATTAACAAAAGCATATCTGTGTCTTCTAGAAAAGTAAAAAACATGTATTTTCAATTAAAATCAATAAATGGAAATAGAGTCAAGGTATTGACTGAATATCTCATATTTGAGGGGGCACTGTGAATATCTCTGATCTTTTAATAGCTAATAAAACAACTCCTGTTGCTGATCTTTTTTTTTTTTAATACCCAAGATGAAAAGTGATGTTTTTTCTAAGATAATGAAGGCAGCTCTGGAATCTTAAAGGCAACTGAATATCACTTGAATTTAATTAATGGTAAAATGAAAACCTTGTATTAGAATCACAGTCTGTCCAAAAACTTGCCCATTGCATTTGTAACATCAGCCATATTTTTTATTGAATGATAATTGATCAGTCATCATGAATTTGGTCAGAGCTGATCAGATCAATGGATTAGAGGAGCAGCTTCTGCAGAAGCAAATGGATGCAAACTTTTTGACCAAGCACAATTGACAATCACGTTTCGCTCTCACTGCGCGATTCTGCTGCTCCATTTGTGCCCAGAATATGCTCTGAGAATGTGTTGTAATAACCAACTGAATAGTATATATTTTCCAGTTAGGGGTCAACTGATAGTGGCTTTTCAGGGGTGATACCGATACTGATTATTAGTACTTTATGAGAGAGATAACTAATGTTTGGAACTGATATGCATTTACAATAAAAATGAAAACGTTTCTGTTGAAATTTAGAATTTGGAATATAACAAACTCCAGAAAAAACATTGTTTAAATGCCTTTAGCAAATGTTCAATCAAAACTGAAACTTTCAACATCATTTACAGCAAGTTTCCAGAAACTTGTTTTGTAATGGTCAGTGAAAATAAAAATAAAAATGAATAAGTAAAAATAGCTCTGTGAGGTTTTACACAGTAAACGTTTCTCCCATGCTGATATTTTCTTTGCACGGATTGCAGATTGCCTTCCCTGGTGTTGGTTAAGTGTAATACCCACACTTTCTCATTCATTAATTTTATCCTTGATCATTGAAATGAAACGCTTATACTGATAATCTGCAAAATGCCAATTAACAGCTCTGATAATTAGCAAGGCTGATAAACCGTCGACCCCCAATCCCAACAGTGTTCATAATGAATTGTCCAGCCCCAAAAATATAAAATCAGTATGTGGTGGCAGAAGCTTTGATTGTGACGCGCGACCACAAATGAAAGACTGTGTGGGAAACCCTGCTGCTAAATGATATGTCCTGTAGATCTGTAAAAACCTGCAATCCACACTTCTCGTGTCCTCAGTAATATACCTGATAAGTGTGAAGTGGATCAGATGAATAGTCGAGAAAATCAAAGGACAATTGGACGGACAGACAGGGATTGCCCCTGTTGTAGCTGGATGCTCATTAGCTGTACATTTTTTTCCTGCATGTAGGTGATAAAATTGGTGCCAAGGTGCCTCCGATAAGTTTGATGTGACATCGTATGCTTGTCTACTGTTGACTGACCCGAATGGGACTCACTTTCATATCCTAGCAGACAACCACCAGGCAGCCATGTATGAAAGCAAGGCCAAGCAAGTGTGTGAATTTGGAGGAGCTGTGGTCTGAGCAGATGTCCTCATTTGTCGTGAGTTATATGTTGGCATAGATAATGGGTACCATAATAGCCTTGTAATCCCTTTTGGCTAATTAGCGGCCATCTTATTGTGACATGCCAAAGATTTCTTCCTTCACAATACCTCTAAAGTTAATCAGCAGGATTATGCTCTTATTGTTTGGACAGCAGTTTTGAAAATCTGTATTTAAAGTTGTTATGAGGAAAAGAAATGCCACACTTATAATCATAGATTTGGGCACAGAGAAACTGAATCAGAGACTCTCTGTCATTACTAAATACAACGGTAATTATAAGGTCGTCTTTTTATTCATTTTGATTTAGTTCATAACCAGATTGATAGGTTTGAACAGTTGGAAACACACTGTTATTTAAGTCATCAAAAAAATGAAAATGAAAGTAACTTCAGGAAACTGACAATATCAGGGTCTGAAAAAGAAATTCTTTCTCTTTTTTTTTTAGCTCACAATTAGACATTAGCATGCTATTTTTGGGCAGTGTAATGATAGAAACATGACAGTGGGTAATGAATACATCATGAATCCAAGAATACTTACAGCTTCAGTGTGTATGACTTCCACAGGAAGAATATAAACTCACTTAATGTGCATAAGAAGTTTACATTTAATGTGAATTTAATTAGCAGCACTATGAAACAATGTCAGTTTTTAATTCATTGTGTTATAAGAAGCTCAAATGATGTAGTGATGCTGTGTAAAATGTATGTTGGACCATGCTGGTCCAGCAGGTCTGTCTTTTTTTTTCCACAATGTTTGCATCTCTCATTCCCCAAACACAATTATACATCCTGGTCCTTGTAGAGAAAGAAATAATGAACAGCATACAGTAAACATTACATTCTAGGGAGGCTGCTAAAGAGGTACCGAGTGCATTCCTCTTCGTGGTTTTATTTATCGTTTCTAAATCCAGCCTTCAAGTATTGATTAGACTCCAACATCAAAAAGCGTTTAAAGAGGAAGGGAGGTGGTCTGACTGCTTGTATGGCCCCGGGCTGGTATGAAGAGCCTGTTTGGAAGTGATGCATGCAAAGTCGTAGTGCAGTGGTATTATTTATGGCTAACATTGAGTCATTTGGCGAGTGAGCTTTTTCATCAGATGTTTCATGTTTTTTTCTGATGTTTTCACATTTCCACAGGTATTTGATTCCACATACTTTTTGAATTTGCGTCTTTATTTATAGTAGCATTTTGCAACAGAAATATCTTCACTGTAGCTACAACAGCATACATTTTCAGACCAGGTGTCCCGAGATCAAATCACTGGCCCGGCAGTATCAGTGTCACGCTCTACCTGTTGAGTCAAATGGACCTATTTACATAGCCAGTAATCAACCATCGCCGTTCATGAAAACCAGTAATGTGTGAGGAGTGTATTGTATCCACCGGAGGCAGCTGAGTTTATTTCAGAATCAATAACTAGACAATTCATGCAGGGCTGCACACCATGTCCTCAGGAATGACCTCATAAGCTCTTGGCACTTAAGCGATCCAATTGCCACATATTGAAAATTGAAAACCTCACTTTACACAGTAAATTTTCTTGACATTGTCAGAGCCATTATGTACGGTCCTGCCACTGTGTGCAGAGACACGTTGGAGGATTGTTTATTGTAGTCTGGGATGGGAACAAGCTTTAGCTGGTCTGGTAAAGGGGTCACTAGCCCTGAATTTGTTTAATCTTGTTAATGGTTTTCATCAGAGGCCCCTGATGCACTCAATCAGTGAGCGCTGCAGCTATTTAATGCACTTACTTTACTGTACCAGCGTTTGCCCTAGAAGCACACTCAACAGCAGATTGACGCAATTCAGATTTACTTTGTAATTTCATCATTTCTGGGGTGTAGTCATCTATTGTGTTCAGCCTGTATATGAGTGGCTTTGTTAAACATTGACTCCTCCACAGGAAGCACGCTGTTTTAATTCAAGAGTCAGTTTTGGTCAGACAATAGAACAATAGTTCTTTACCAGCTTCTTATGAATAGAGAATAAATGCCAGGATGTTTTATAGTTTTTTTTTCCCCTTTTTTTTTTTAAAAAGGAAGGTTGAATAGACTTTCATCTAGACCTTTTTGTCCACATGCTCCATAAAAGCATGCACTGTGTTTCTTACTCATTCCTTGTAGCACAAGGTTGAAGAACAGTGTGACATGTGATACATTGCACTGCTCAGGTCTTGTCACCTCTGATTTTTGTAGCTAATAAAAATCCTCATAATGGAACTTTTTTAAGGGGGGAGGAAACTGTGAAAAGGCAGGTGTCATAACTGAGAGTTGGTTGAGAGTGGGTGACACAGCTGCATTAGATTTTCCTGACTATACACAAAGTGTTCAGTTTTTGCCTTATTCTGAAAAACATATTATTTCTACTGAGCTGTTAACATGCTAATAATAATGAATATTCTTCTAATATTTCCATTTACATGCCACTGTACATACTCTGATTAATGTAAAATGCCCTGTTGTGTTTGACGGGGGTTGATACTCTAACATAGTGGTTCCCAACTGGTGGGTGATGGTGCAAATGTGCAAATTGTGAGTCCATTTTTTAAAAATCATTTTGCCGTGATAATTTTAATTAATCGAATTATTCGATTTGCTCGAGTAATTGTGTCAGCCCTAATCAGCACTGTTAGCTTGTTTACTATATGATGTGAATCCTGCTGTCACACTGAATGTCCTGCAGAGCCCTGTTCAAACTATTATGGAAACCAAAACCAATCTTGGAATATTGGTATAGAATAGCCAAATCCAATTCCACTGGCATAAATCTGACTCAGGTACAGTCCCAGAGATACTTTGCTGTCTAATTTTTTTCCTCCCACCCCTTCTATTTCGTAATGTCCAAGTGGTATATGCTGTTTATATGAGACATATCAAATTCAGAACATTGTCACGTTGGGAGTGAAAGGGCAGTATTGGTGTGCAAGTAAATGTAGTCACTGAGATGGTGTATATTTTCAGAAAGGTTTGGAGAAAAGATACAGAGCAGTTGTGGCATAATGAGAAAGTTGAGTGTGCCTCCTTTGACCTTCCTGTTATTCTGCTCACTTTGTGCTTTGTTGTTCAAGTTCCCCGATGAAACACAAACAAAAATGTTTTCTGTTTGGAAGGAGGTCCAAGGCTGTAAAGCACACAATGCCTACAACTGTGTGTGTGTGCATGTGTGTGTTTAAAAGTATTCCGGCCTTATTTAAAAGTTGGTTTTGAGTTTCTGTCACATCACTATTTCTACTCCTCTCTATATCTTACTTTGTATTTTAGGGCTCTCAGCACCCTGCATGACATAGAAAAACACATCTCGGCTCAGCTCAGTTGAATGTGCAGTAGCACTTCCTGTCAATTATCATGATGACCAAAGAAGCCAGACAGGCCTTGACATGCACCGACATGCTCATACATGCAAAATAATAAAAAAAATGAAAAGAGATTTAGAGAAGGCGTCAAGGGAAATTTTTTAAATTAGTTCGGGGAATTTTTCATTTTAGTTTTACTTTTCATGCAGTTACTCAAGGAACAGTTTTAACTCAACTAATGGGCTTAACTTCACTTAACATGGCTGCATTTCTTTGGCCCAAGGGTGCTGATGCCCTCTTTGCTGAAGCTGCTTGTTTGTTTTAAGCTGTGTAGGCCTAAATATCGGCATTGGGGTTTGAGATGTTGTTTTATTATTTCTGAGCTTGATGTTTAAGCCCTAAGGCTCGACTCCCTCTCTTCCATATCTTTGGCTGATCTTGGCAGTTCTCATGTTCCCGAGGTCCTTGGTGTGACTCAAACACTTCCGGGGATATCTAGCCACATCACCCACTTCCAGAGAAATGAGAAACACATGCACTCTCTAGATCATGTTCTACTTACCCTCTTTCTACACCCGACCTTGTTTTACTTGGACCGGTGTCCATGTAAACCTCCTGTACACTGAGTCAGGTGATTGGCACTTGAAATGAAAAAAGCACATCTGAAATGTAGGTGTGTTTGTCATAAATATACATTAGTGATTCACCGAAACAGAAAGCCCAAGCAGATGTTCTCACATTTGACAGACACCATGGATTGCAGATGAGATTGTACAAACAGCAGCTGTCTCCCTCAGTATGCACATTTTGTTCCTCATAGACATAGCAATTTTGCATCAAGAGTCTGCCCTTTATACACTCGTGATGACTGCAAAAAACACACACTGTTTAGTACAAATTCAGACGGAATAATGTAAAAGTTGTTAAGACTGTAGTTTGTCTAATTAGTAAATTTAATGATATGCCTTCTCTCCTCTTCTAATTAAAGGACGAGCTGAGAAAATGGGGATGGGTGATGTGAATGAGCTGTGCTTCTCTCTCTCTCAATGACTGTCAAAGTGTCTGTATGTAGCTGCGTGAATGTAAAGCAGAGCAACGCTGCGGGAGAATGCGAACGATAACAACACTGGCTGACATGTCGGAGAAGTATTGACCATATTCAAACACACATTTTGGTGAAACCTAATAATGTGCATGCTCTCAAGGGAAGTTAGTGTTGCTGTGTTATTTTACACATTTTTTTGCTTCTTTTTTGAGCGCCTGGTTGTCAAGTGAAGTAGTGTCAGGACAGCTGTTTAACTGCCGTGTCTTGTTCCCAGTTTTATGTTAAAGAGGTGGTGAAGGTGTGTATAACACACAGTAAAAAAAAAAAAAAAAAAGCACAAATCATCCTATTGCCCTAAAAGGATACACGTGTTGATTCTCTTCTAATTTTCTTCAGTGAATTGATCCCACTAACATGTATTATTTGGAGTTGCCAAAGCCAGATTCCAGCTTTTTCCTTATATCCAAAAATGCATAAAAACACACCAATGAGCCACACTATTGTTCCTCTGCGACATGTTCCTTCATTACCATTAACGCAGGCGCTGTAGTTTATTTTGAGGATCCCACTAACACCATCCTGCTTCAGTAATTACTCACTCACACACGTGCGTTTGAAAATACACAGACAAACACACTTTTAACTCCTGTTGAGTAATGTCTGCTAGCCTTTTGAAATGATAGTATATATTTGTGACCTGTTTTTGATTAATTCTGCTCAGTGGGGGGGGGTTGAAGGTTTAACAGGCTAACTAATGTTGATTTGGTTTATTTTTTGAAACCTCTTTCTATTGAGTTTTCAATATGCACAATATAAGTCTTATAATATAAGCTGTGCATATTACATTAACAATAGCCGCCCGAAAACCCCCTCCTGCGCTCCCCCATCCTGCCCATCCTGGCTCAAGCAATAAGAAGAAAGACAATAACAATGTCAACAGAGAGAAAAAGAAGAAAAGAAAAAAAACATGTTTTTTATGCCCATATACACGCAATATGCATATTCATGAGACAACATCAACTCTAAACACAAGCCAGCACTTCAGTATATGTTATAGTCATCATACCTTAGATATTGGGAAACATAAAGCCCTCCACAAAGCTCACAAAGGGGGACCATGATTCTTTAAATTTTTGATAGGAACCACACATGCAGTATTTAATCTTTTTACTTTCATCAAGAGCATCACATCCTAGACCCACTGAAAAAAAGATGGAGGCTTGTTTGATTTCTAATATAAGAGTATAAGATGCCGGACAAAGAGAGAGGCGAAACTGATCACGTCTCTACAATGGCTCGGTAATCCCTCTCCTGGCTGAACTGATCCAAAAATGGCTGTTATAGGGTTGGGTTTCAGTGTTTTGTTGTGTACAAATGAAAGGAATTTGAAGACTGAAGACCAAAAATCAGTGACACAGGTGTATGTTTGCACTTGGGACATTCCGGACGAACTGCTGGATATATTTTGGCCAATTTATCATTAGAGTAGTGTAGTCTGTGGAATATTTTAAATTGTACCAAATTATGTCTCACACGGAGGGATGTTGAATTAATTAGTGAAATGGTAAAATTCCATTGTTCGTCAGAAATGGTTTCTCCTATATCCAGTTCCCAGCCAGCCCCCATTTTCCCACGAGGGGGCATTTATATTCTGAATCACATTATGTACTTTAGAGATCAGTCCTTTAATGTATGGATTGAGTTGAAGGATTGTGTGTGTTGGGCCTGGGTAGGTAGACTGGGATATGATGGCAAAAGGTTTTGAGGCAAAGCTGCAGGCTTGGAGATGGCTGAAATAGTGGCTTTTAGAGTCAAATGATCTAAACGATTTGGGTCTTTTGGTGGGTTGATTCGTTGATGATAACAAACAGTAGAACATTGACAGCTTCATCCTTTGAAACCTATCACTGAGAATTCAGGGGATTAATTGTGTCCTTGTCCCTGTGACAAGCCTAATCAGTGTTCATTTATTCTCATAATCATAGTATGTAATGAATGAGCTATTGACACCACACTAAAGTTATATGTGGTGAGCCTGATGGTGAACTCCCCAGCAGCAGAAGAGCCTGAGATCTGCACATCTGACTGTTCCCTCATCATGTTGCTTTTCTAGATATTCAAAATAAGGACTACATATCATGAAAAAACCTGGCCCAGTGTTCTGTATTTAGACCTCCTGTTTTATCTCTAGTGTTCCATTTTCTATTTTTTAGCTTATATAAGGCATTAGACATGTATTAACATATAATGTGCTTTTACTGTGAAGCTATTTTTTTTTTACATGGATTACATTTGTGAGTGGAATCAAATGTTTATCACATGTGACCGTAAGTTTGTATTATGACAGTAGGCTAAGCACTAACACTATTTGGGTGAAAATGATAAATGTGGTGATTTTGCATTGTTACCATAGTCTGTAAAATAAAGAATGTAGCTCATTCAAGCCCCCCCCCCCCCGAAAAAATATGTGTAATGTTAAGCTTTAATAAAATGTAAATGGGTGCGTTATGTAAAAAATTAAACCCTCTTACAGGTTGTGCATATTGTCATTGGCTATAGAGACCAAAACTGTTTTTGTTTTTTTTGTACAAGGCTGTAAATGTGTTTATCTCTGCTGTAAAGTTGAGCATTTTGATATGGGAGTTGATGGGGATTGACTAGCATCAGGAGCCAGCCTCAAGTGGCCATTAGAGGAACTGCAATTCTTGGCAGATGAGCTGACTCCATTTTTCAGCCTCGGAGGTTTTTGTACATGCATGAATTTTCTGCAAAAGTGGTACCATACAATTAGGACCCCAATCTGAATATATTTTTATACATTTGTAGTATTTTGGTCCTATTTTGTGGTTAATAAATCTGGTAATGACCATTAAATGATTACACAATCACTAGAAAATAATTGCAAAAAAATAAAAAAAATTACCATCCATAGTAATAAGGGCTGGGTTAAAATTACCATCCGATTCAATTGAATGATGTGATATCAGAGTTCCTAAAATCTGACATTGATCTTTTTATACATACCATTTAACATAAACGCTTGAAGCTTTAATTTTGTTAATCTTGCTTTTCTTAAACGGGCCCCGGCGCTAAATTATTTAAGTCCAAAGTATTGGTAAGCTCCAACTTTAGCGTTTCTTTTGTCTGTAAATGTTTATTTATTACCAT